>NW_004524744.1:4415606-4417499 GCF_000260255.1 Octodon degus
CTCCTCCTCCTCCTCCTCCTCCTCCTCCTTGCCCTCCTCCTCCTTCTTTTGAGGCTACAGTTTGAAATGACCTTGGGCTCACTTTGTAACCCCCAGGCTGGTCTCAAACTCACAATGATCCTCCTGCTTTGGCCTCCTCAGTGCTGGGATTACAAACATATGCTACCATGCCCGCACTCTGTAGCATACTCAGCGCACCCCAGGGATGAGACCAGCACAGTATGAGAGAATAGGTATTGAATACTGGTCCCTGAGCTTGCCAAAGGAGGCATTTAGTCCTCTGCATTATCTCACCAGCCCTTACCATGCCTGATTCTGAGGCTGGCATTGTACATCCAGGTTCTAGACTGGCAAGGCATGCAGGGTCAGGGATCAAACTCTGGTCCTTGAGCTTGCTAGGTAGGTGCTTATGCCTCTGAGCTATCTTCCCAATGCCTGGACCCAATCTGAATCCTAATTCTGGCTTTATCATCTTGGGTAAGCACTTTGAACCACTGGTTTTCATGTCATATAACAGTAGACAATAACAGCTACTCCAGTTTGTTATTATGAGGCTCAAGATCATATGGAATGGAATGTTATGAGCATGAAGACTACCTTCCGTTGCATGCTTAATGCATTAAGGCATTACTAACCAGTATACTAAGAATGATGGTGACTGAGTCATGCAGGTGATCTGTTAAAAAAGGAAACTTGTGGAATAAAGAGGATTTACAAAGACAAATAAATAATAAGTTGAATAGACCATCCCTAATGCGAGCCATAAAAAATATATGAAGTAATGAAATAATGTTCTTAACACTGGAAAAGTGGCAGCTACAAAATACAGAACATTTTCATTATCATAACAGGTAACTCTGAGTTGATCAGAAATCAAGATGACTCATTTAGACAGGATTCTCCATTAAGTCACAAAGACAGATGAGGGAGAAATTGGGGACCAAACAATATACATCCAATATAATATAAAATATGGTTTTAAGCATAACATTTCAAGCATAAAATATGATTTTAAGCATAAAATTTCCAAAAGAACTCTAGATATAGAATTTACTCTTTTAAATCTCACTAGATTTTATGTACACACACTACATATTACACAAGTTTAACTTTTAAAATGCATTACTATATTATGAACAGATTAATTTCTTTGGCACTCTCAGGATCTGCTAGAAAACTTTTCTTCTTAGAGCAAAGCATCCAATAAGAATAAAGATGCAAAGAAAGTTGCTAGAAACTCTTAGTAAGCCTTCCAGTCCTTCTGAGGTGAAAAAAGACCAGAAGTCACTTACTTTCATCTCTTCCCAAGTTGCAAACACTTTTAAGAAATAAACATGGCTTCACTTTGGTAATTCTAAGATGTTTCATGACCTGTAGGAGTTGCCACAGGTGTATGATAGCATAGTGCCTCTGCTTGGGGTTTTAAAACAAGTTCAAATTGGATTGCTATGCTAATTTTCAACTTATACTACTGTGTACAAAACTGATTTCCAGGCTACAGATTTAGTAACTGCTAACATTTTATCCCCTGGGCCCCATTTGAGTGATTTCTTCTAGGTACCTTGAATATGATTAGAGGCTTTTATGCATAAAATTTGTGTTTTTAAGTGTGAATTCTTAATGCAGAACAGCCAGTGAAAGTCCAGCTTCTATAGGAAGCAAGGCAATCCAATAACTAGAGAAAGCAAATCTTCTTTTAAAGTTTTAAAATAGTTTTTATAATAAAGATTGTTACTTGAATTTCTCTCTTTCCTCCCAAGTTAGCCAACTAACTGTGGGCTTAGACTAATGTATGCTTCTGTCTCACCACACTCTGATCTTGCCATTTCTAAAATTGTGCACTTCTGTGCATGAACATACAGACACAGACACAGACAAACACACATACACACA
>NW_004524744.1:4426597-4434408 GCF_000260255.1 Octodon degus
CATTCTCTTAATGAATAGAATGATTTGTTCTAATGGTGTCTATAAATAGGATCACAAGTCCACTTCTTCTACAGCAATTAACCACTAAGAAGAATATATGTAGTGTATTATTTGTTGAAACTGTACTTCCGATTGGATTTGAAACTGTCTCATTGCTATCTGTTTATCAATAAAACTTTGAAAAAAAATAAAATAAAATAAAAAAAGAAGGCTACCTGGCAACTTTGGTTTTTTGTAGTGTAGGTTTTCTTTTTACTCTTGTTTTTTTTTTCTTTTTTTTCTGCTGTGTAGAAGCTTTTTAATTTAATAGAATCCTTTCTTGATGTTGAAAAACATGACTGGAATTCTAAAGACATGCAAGCATGCAACAAGACATTTGCCTGACAATCTTTTTCCCATGGATCTCCCCTACCCAGAAGCGTGTGGTAAAGCTCTGAGTCCTCCACAGGGGAGCTGCCCAGGTACTCTGTCATGTTCTCTTGTTGCAGTAAGGAACAAATTGTGTCCACTGGCTTTCAATCTGGAGTTTTAATGTCTCTGGAGTTTTTGATAATGCTTCTCATTTTAAGATTAACAGGCAAGTGAGAAGCGATTTAAAACTTTGCTGAGAGCATCTTAAGTATCTTGTTCATTGCTGACTGAATTTTTCAACTCCTGCAAGTCCTTCTGCTGTTTTTCCACCTGTCCAAAATATCCACTAAGCTAAGTCAGCAAATGCGTCATGAACTGTGGTGTTGCAATTGACACCAAATCTGTAGAAGAACAACTTGTCTTTAGGTAGTAGATAAATCCCTGTGGGTTGTACTTATCAGAGCTGTGAAAAATAATCACAAAGCAGAGTCAACAGCACTCCACTTATTCTGCTGATAAGGTGTCTCATGGAGTTTAACCTTTAGAAACTTTTATTGTGGAGTATTTAGTTTATCATCTCCAGAAAGAAAGTATGACCTTAAACTGATGCTTTCCATTGCAGTTCTGAATGTGCTTTGAAGCTAAGTGTGAAGCCAAGCCACATAACTGGTGCTTGTGTACCAGGTCTCATGAAATACAGTGGCGGTTGCTGACTAGTCAATAAATTGTAGATATAAATACTACCATAAGAAGCCTACAAGATATTAATATTATTTTTAGGTGCTAGTGCTCATTTCTTTGATCATCTAGAGTAGACTCTTATACTTGATCCATACCAAACACATAACTCTGGATATAATGTAAACATATAGGAATACATTTTTTAATTATTTATTTATTTATTTATTTATTTATTTATTTATTTGGTAGAGAGTCTGACTCCACAGCTTTGACTTCTAATGATCCTCCTGTCTCAGCCTCACCAGTGTAGGGATTGCAGGTGTGCACTACCATGCTCCGTTTTGGTGCCTGTGGTTCTGGGGTCAACAGGGTCTCCCCAGCCCCAGGAATACATTTTAAGTATGCACATTCATGTGCATTATGTGCATTTGTGCACACAAATATACACGCATTATCTTCCAGTTTTGTGTCATTTGAATTTCCAGGTAGTAAGAGTCACCTAGGATCAGAGACCAAGGCTGGAATTATGCCTATCAACCTCTGGAAATTCTACAGCATGCTTGAGGTTTTCTACTTTACAAGACACTTATACAATTTTATTAATCCTGATGATGTGCTCCAAGTTTACAAATGTAAAACCTTTAAATATACGCTTAAAATAAAGTTCTGTAATCGTGGTTGCACATTTGAATTCAGTTCTGATGTACCACTTGCCTTTATTTTTCTTCACTGCCTGACTACTTACAATTAGCTGTATTTGGTTTAAATTCCATCAAACTTTAATAAGTGCCTAGAATGTTTCATCATTTCTATAAACAGAAGTTCATTCTTTGCTAAAGAGTTTATCCAGAGATTTGCACATGATTTAGTCTCTGCTGTTGGCACTAGATTAAAATTGGCAATTTAGTTGCAATAATAATTAAATAATAAGCTAATATTTTACTATTTTAAACAAACATGAAAAATCTATTTAATATGTAATGGTCAAATGATACCAAACGAGCAATATATAATTTTGCAGCCCTAATAAACATGTGAACTATTAATCTGATTTACAATATATACATTGCAGTTCTGCAATTTTTTTATTCTAGAAAAATTTCATTCTGCCTTGCTCTACTTAAACTTCAAACAGAATAGGAACTCACTGAAATTTTAAATTTTTTATTCTTTTTTAAATATTAAAATACTTTAATATTTAAAAACCAGAAATGAAATCTGGGAAATATGAACTCAGAATTCTTTACAAGATTTGTTCATTCTCTCCAATTTTCTGTGATTATTGGAAATACACACATTAAAAATTTAGATGATTTAATGCATGTTCAATAATATTCTCTCAAGAAAATAATATTCTCTCACTAAATATTTCCTAATAGAATGAGTAATGTTCATAAACTTCGTTTGTTCCAAATTTCTAGAAAAGATGGTCCTGTCTTTGTTCTTGTGGGAAAGATGGTCATGGTTGTACTCATCCCTTAATGCAGAATTCGCAAACAAAAGTAAAATTTTTCCAAACTTCTTTTTGCAAACAAAATTTTTCACAAACAAAAGTGCTCATGAACTGAGCAACCGCCTTATTTGATTTTTCATTTCTTGGCTCTGTCCAAGCATAGCGCTTTATTCTAAAAATGCATATAGATATTTAATGTATTTAAATCTCTTACCTTTGAGTCCTTCCAAATATTTAAACACTGCCATCTCTTTGCATGCTCATGTGTCTTTGAATTATTTCATTGTTTTGAAGGTGTTTATCTTTCCTTTATTTCTATTTTTTGCTTTTAAACTCTCTAATATGCATTTTTCTCTATTGCAATAATTTTTTCGACTTTATTATTTATAAACTCAACCAATTCTATTTGGCCAAACTCACCTTTGAAGATGTTTCTCTGACATAAACACAAATCAGCTTGCAAATATATGAGTAAATTTGTCGATTAAAAGGAAAGAGGGAACTGGGGAGATAGCTCAACCATCTAAGTGCCTGCCTGGCAAGTGCAAGGGCCAGAGTTTGATCTCCTATATCGCAGGCTCTGCTTGCCTTGGGACCCTGCACGCACTGTGCCAGTGAGCAAAACAGGCATGGTGACACACACCTTACCCTCAGCAGTGGGGAGACTTCGAAAGAGAATCACTGCTAGTCCAAGCTGTGTAGCAAGACCCTGTACCAAATAAATAAATAGATAAATAAATAAATAAATAAGTATGTAATTTTTAAAATCCTAAAATAAAAAAGAGTAAGACTATAAACATTTCCTAGTCTACTGTTAATAGGGGCCAGGGAGATGGCTCAGTGGAATAAGTGCTTCCCTGGCAAGTGCAAGGGCCTGAGTACAATCCCTAGTTCTGAAAAAAGAAATACCAACATAATTTTTGATAGATTTGGAATGAGGTATTTATTCTAAATATACCCTTTTTTTTACTATTTATTTGTCCTCTAAAAGGAAATTTAAATTGAGTGTATTTATCATCCAAATTGATGTCAGATTTAGGATATTATGAAAAAAATCTAGCTGCAATAAAATCTGGCCAAGTCCGTAAATCTCATGATGACTTTCACGTCAGCCTTAAGTACATCACATCAACCTCTAAACCATACCACATACCTGAGAAACGAAGGCAGAACTGCTTCTGTCAGGGTCAGCACAAGGCCGTAGATGTACTTGCTGAGAGGGGAAATGATTTACAATAAAAGAAGAGGCACTTGATTTACACTCAAGAAATGTGTGTCCGCTTTTACGTGTTCTTCATTTTATGCCGACCATGCAAAAACTGACTAAGTCTTTAGTCTTATAAAATATTTAGGGGGGCTGGGGAAATGGCTCAGTGGAATAAGCGCTTCCCTGGCAAGTGCAAGGGCCTGAGTTCAATCCCCGGTTCCGCCAAAAAAAATATTTAGAACTCAGTTTCAAAAGTAAAATGTGTCTAAAATTGACCAAAAGAAAAAAATATATATATACATTCAATTTTATTGGAAGAATGTTGACCTCAGGACAGTAAATAAACATTATTTAACAGCATTTTTCAGGGAGAGAAAATATTTGATATCTGATCACCTCAATGAAAGATTTGATTCATTGAAAGAGTTGAATCTTCTGTAGGTCTTTGAATCTATCAGAAAAAAAAAAGCAGACAATCACATCCTGGTACCAACAAAAACCTAAATACAGTGAAAAGTACCACAAAATGTAAAACAGGGTGCTTCTTTAAGATCCTAAGCTACCATCAGCAACATTGACACTTACAACAATTAAACACTGATTATCTCTACATCCCAGCTTTCTACATATTGTATCAGGAAAACAGATGAAAGATCTTAAAAGACAAGCAATGAAAACTCAGCCTTAATTCTGTATGGTCTAGGCTAAACCCATGGGACACTAGTCACCACATCTATCACAGTAATTACTCCCTGCAAAGGACAGCTGACACAACAGAGCAATGGTGATGAACACGTTTGGAAAAAATATTCTTGGCAATCCCAGACCACTGTATTCCTTGTTGTTTTGGGTCTGAAGAGGAGATAGAATGCTGCAGAACTGAGCAGGGCTGTATCTGAACACAGGCACAGGCTGACACCTGGTTGATACTTGCAACTCACTCCCAAGCATTATAAGTAACCCTGAGATGTAAACTCACAGTCCTGTGTACCACACTGGTAAGATGATTGGTTCCACATCAACCTTCACGCTCAACCTGTAGCAGCACAAATTCATAGATTCAGTACTGTACCAGCCGATGGGAACAAACACTAGCTACGCTGCTTTCCTGCTCCATGGACCTAATCTTAGTGTCCAAGATGAACCCAGCTGCTTGAATCTTTGATGTCTCTGGTGAACGCCAGAGGCAACAGTGAGAAGCAGAGGTTCAGCCATCACCATAAAAGAGAAAGAGGTACAGGGAGTAAAAGAACTCTTTGTCCAGTCTTATTTCTGATCCAAATAGTACTGTCTTCCCCAGTCAATCTCCACCACCTGGTGCCACTGTGAGAGTATTTAGAAACCCTTTAGAAAGATACCCTCAGAGCCTGGGGCCTTGGAAATCTAAGTTTTGCCTGCCTGGGTTTAGGGACAATATTGTCAGTAAGAAGGAACAGGAAAGGTAGTAAGAAACCAGGCATGACAAGAAGACTTGTTAGTGAGTAAAAGTGAAAAGTGGGAGGTGCAAGATTGTTGAGGAACTGTAGTAGAGACTCCTGTATGGCTCATTTGTTTCTGGTTGTGGCCTCCCTGTATTATGTTTTAATGTGCATGGAATTCGAATGGCTAAAAAGCACACTAGATTCAGACTAATCAGATCCCCTCGGTGTTAGGATCTGGCTGACAAGTAGGTCTCCCTGCTTCTATTTGGAATATGTTTATGGAGAAAGCCAGACTGTCCCTTCCATTTGGGGTCCAGACAGTGGCTAAGGAGATTTGTGCTCACATGGACAGGCAGCTTCCATCACAAAGAGGAAAGGAGATTTTCTTAATTTGACAAAGGCTGCATAATACTGAAATTATCAGTGGCATGCTATTACTTCTTTAAAAAAAAACTAACTTATTTTGAAGTTTAATCTATATATAATCAGATTTCCAGATTGTAAATGTACAATATCACTACAATCAATTGCTAGAATATTTTCATCATCTCTTAAAAATTCACCTTTTGCTCTTTTGTAGGCAATGCTCAGCCCCTACCCTGGCTACACTGATCTACTTTGTAGCACTATAAATATGACTACAAATGGAATTAAATAGTCTGTAGTCTTCAGAGTATGTCTTCTTTTATTTGGATAGTTCCTTTGAGGTTTGTCCATGAAGTTTTATTACGAAAGATCACTAGAACAACTCCCCTTCAAGAAGAGCAATTATCTCCATTTTAGATACACCTGGCCCTGGTTTTGTGTAATGATATATACTGAGCTGGGTACTATATTTCTTTATTGCCACAACTGGCTTTAAGCAATGCAAATGGGTCTAGCCAAGGTGCTGATATGTAGCCCTTAAAGCAATGTTCCATCTATTACTCCCAAATAATATGTGTGAGCTAGAAACAGGGATGCGCACCCTGTCAGCTAGTCTGAAGTTTGAGAAAAAAAAAATCTATGGTACCTCAGGGCACAAAGACTAGACATCAAAGCTGAAGCATCCACTCGAAACACACGACACTTCAAGCTGTGTTGCGGATTCTCTTCTGCGTACCTCTCTCTGCATATTGCAGAGGCTATCCCGCCTTCTACCCACTCCAGCTCACAGCACTCACATACTTCCGGCCATTCTCACAGTACCTCACTCTGAGCCCCTCCCCTCTTCGTGAATTAATAAAACCCAGGGTTCGCCCTGTGTTGGGACCTTTGTCAAGGTTAGCCATTGTTCTACCTGGATTTAGTTCCACACCATTACAGATATGTGTTTCTCTCTTCATCCTTGTCGTGGGTAACATTGGAAGCGACAGATTGTAAACTTTTTTTGGAATTCCAATAACTTTTCCATGGAATTACAAATATAAACTCCACAGGACCATGATGAAGACGGAGAGGGTTCTTTATATTTTATATATTGGTAGTTCATTTCTTTGGATTTCTGAGTAATATTCCATTGTACAGAGTACTATATTCCATTTCTTCTTTTACCGTTTGATGAGGATTTGAGTTCTACACATTTAATGATAATAGAAATAAGGTGACTAGGAAAATACTCAAGGCTTTTGAAGATATGACTGTATTTTTGGATAAATACAAACTGCCAAATTCTTCTACAGAGACTCAGTAACATTTTTCATTCCCACCTGTATGATATGAGTATTACATCCTCTTAACTCTAGCTATTCTATTTTTCATACATTCGTAACCTCAATCTCAGCAATGTGGACAGTGTATGCCAAACATCTTTTTTTTTTCTGGTACATTGTAGAGTGTTTAGAAATGTCTATGTCTTCTGCCCATTAAATGGTTATAAACAATATCCTAGTGATAAATTCTCAAGTTAGTTCCAGACATTGATATAAGTCTCCTGATAACAAATACCCTTCCCCATGAGCAGAAGCACCACTGGAAGCACTGGTTAAGTGGACTCACACTGTACACTTAATTTGTTTCTCTACTAATGAATGGTAGGTAGCATGCACCTTTACATAAGCATCATATAGGCCCTAAAAGTTACCTTTTCAATGGGGCTTTAGTAATTTGTGTCTTTCAAAGAGCTTGTCAATTTCATCTGCAAGATATATATTCTAATCCCTTTAATTCTTGATATGAGTAATCTGTGTCTTCTATTTTTCTTCCTCTCTAACCTAACCATAGGTGTACTGGATTTATTGATCTTACAAAGCACAAGATTTTGATTTCAAAAATTTCTATTGCTTTTCTGTCCTCAGTTTTATTGATTTCTATTTTTATTTTCTTTTCCATCTTATATCAGTTACTGTTGCTTACTTTTTTCTGTTATAAACATTTAGTGGTATAGTCTTTCTCTAGCTTTGCTTTTACTTCATCCCACAAATTTTTATATATTTGTTTTCTCAAATATATGAAAATGCTTTTGTGATTTTTTGCTTTGGTCTGTGAGTTATTTGAAAAATTTTGGAAGGCTATTACCAAAAGTTGTGGAAAGTTGTTTGAAAGTTGTTTTATTTGCAAGACGTATAGAATTCCAGGTCGACAGCTTTTTTTCTCTGAGTACTTCAAAACCATCGCTTTATTTTCCCTGGATAACTCATAGTTTTTGGTGAGATGGCCTCTATTGTTTCCTCTATACATAAATGATGACTCCTCTTCTGGCTTTTAAAGTTTTTTGCCA
>NW_004524744.1:4434508-4439412 GCF_000260255.1 Octodon degus
CTCTCTCTCTCTCTCTCTCTCTCTCTCTCTCTCTCTCTCTCTCTCTCTCTCTCTCTCTGAAGAATAGTTGTGTTCTAGAGCAGTCCCTTTTTGTGATATTTCCCGTAAGAGTCAGGTGCTTCCTATTTTTTATTGAACTATGCCTGGAGGTAATATTTCTTCCATGAGAGAAGTTTGAACTTTTTTGCTTAAGGTAGAAGGACTAGAAGAACATATAATTAAGAGGAGGAGAATAAGATCTATCCTAACCATATGGAAGCCCACAGTAAATTTTTTGTACAGGAAGTTACTCATTTTTATTAATCTGTCTTTTTTTAAAATTCAATTTAGAGAATCTGTAGTTGGGGCTATAATATGTAACTTATCTGTAGTAAAAAAAAAAGAACATTTGGTTTGCTAACCGCATAAGATATTATTTTAACTCAACATTAATTTTTATGAATTCAGACTTTTGGAGTAACATTTAAGAAGTTTTTAAACTATCTTTTACCTCAATTTTATTTTATAACTCACTCAGAGAATAAATAATTTCACAGTATAAAAAGTACATATAAGACATTAAGCTAGTATTTTATTGAACTGTATACATTTCATATATGAATGCATATTGTAAATATCCTATAAAAACATTTACCCAGTTGTAAAGAAATCATGTGTTTTAAGTATTTTATTAAATGAGTATTCCTGTATTCAGGTATTTTAGTATAATTGCTTAAGTATATACTTATTTCAGTATAATTTCTTATAAAGTGTTACAGTATAACCTGATCATTGTTATTAACTTAGATATTTTGAGTTAAAAGTAACAAGAAATGGACTTTTGGGAGAAACAACATGGACTAATTTAAATCTTTTCTGAGATCATCCTGAAACTTTCCTTCATTTTTGGACAAGGACTGAGTCATGTTGTAAAGCATCTTTCTTAGTGACGTTTCTAGCTACAAGTAAATTGCACTTAGGAGTGCTCCATTCATTGCCCTCTTCCAGATATGTTGCCCACGGCTACTGATATTAATACTCAAGTGATCCCTATTGAAGACATGACCATTTCTGGTCTGAGGAAAATTGGATTCAAACACGTTTTGTAAAAATGGTTAGAGTCAATTTAGGTTGTGATAAGTTTCAACCTTTCTTAGAAACTTATTTTGCACATTAGCAAGTGAATAATTGAGGACTTCTGGGCCAGTGAAGTAACTCAGCTGATTAAGTGTCTGCTCAGGCAAGAGCAGGGATGGGATTCCATCCTCAGTACCAGAAGAAGTGCCAGCCCCACCCCTGGGTGCGAGTCTGGGCACAGTGGTGCACTAGGGAGGCTAAACAATCAGGAGGATCACTATGAGTCTGAGCTGTGGACCAAAAACACAGCTAGAGACCTACACCAAATATATGAATCTTTTTTAAAAAAAAGAAGAAAAATAAATGGTCTTTCTCTAAATCAAGGTTCTGGCCAGTATTATGGGGTTTTTTGTTGTTGTTGTTGTTTGTTTGTTTTTGCTTATATACTCTACCATCTTGAGACAGCCTACATTGAATAATTTTACACTTTTATTTCAAACTTTAGCAAAATGTAAACTCCTTTCTCCTTTATTTTGCTTAAAGGACTTTTCCTTGAGACTTGACTTTCCTCACAAGTAGTACGCAATGGTCTGGAGGGATTAACAGCAGTGTGTGGCCATCACAATGGGACAAGAAAGCAATTCAGAATATTTGTTGTAGGCCTTAGGTCACTGTTCTAGGGAAAACTGGGCTTAGTGTTCCTCGTGGTTCAGAGTCACTTTGGTGAGAATACACTGAGAACTGGGGTAAGAGCCAAGGAATGAAAATCAAGCATGTGCACATCTTGGTGAACCTCCTGAAGTTCAGTGAAGCTGCCTTGTGAGGAAAGAACCCCCCAATTTCTAGGCGAAAGCAGCCAACAAATGCCTAAGCCTTGTCACATGCAAGGAAGGTGTGTACCTACTATGAGAAAAACATGCTACAATTTGGATGATGCATCCAAAGTGGATTGGGGCTGTTATGAATAGGTTTGTCTCAAATATTCAATCTTCTGTTTAAGAACATTTGTGAAATGCCAATGAAATTTATGTGAAAAAGGTGATAAAAACATAATGCCAATATTATAATAAAAATTTTGAAGACAGAGTACTTATGAACTTTTTTGCTTTTTTATATTTTTATGTGTAGTATAACATAACATATTTTCATGTTAAAAGTCCATATTTATTTGTTTTATTTTTGAGGAACACAAAAGTAGTGATAGAAAAAACAGCATTAGAAACAATGCAAGATTTCACTAACATACTAGGAATTCAATGATGGCTGCTGTATTGCATGATTCTACCTTCACATTAGTTGTTCAATTTACCAGATACAAATGTATATGCTCCATTTAAAGAAAAACAAAACAAAACAATAACAAAGAAGTTATAAGAAATTCAAAACAGGAAAAAACATCAGAGTAAAAGCAAACGTTTTAAGTATTAGCTACTCTTCAAGCCAAGTGTGATTAAAAGAGACACATAAAGTCACTACATACTTGTTAGGGGAAAATAGCAAGAGGAAAAAGTAGCAATTATATATACACCCAATGTAGGAGGCCCGACTATGTAAGACAAATTTTAACAGACATGAAAAATCTAATGAAGGGCCAGCAATATAGTTCAGTGGACTAAGCAGCTACTTGGGCAAGCTCAAGGACCCAGGTTCAGTCCCCAGCACCACATGCCATGTTGGCCCCAGCCCCAGGTGCACTGAGCCAGTCACCAAGATCCTTTTGGTGGATCATGCCTATACTTCCAGTGCTGGGGAGGCTGAATACAGTAGCATCACTACAAATCTGAGTTACATACTGAAAGCTTATAACAATGCCTTCGAAAGAAAAATCTAATGTGCAATAGCATAATTGTATCAAGAGAATTTAACACCCTGGTGACATAAAGAGATAGAGCAACCATGGAAAAAATGAGAAAAGAAATAACAGAACTAAACTAAACTCGTAAAGAAATGGAATGAATAGAACTTTCCAGAGTGTTCCACCCAGCAGTATCAGAATACACAATTTCTCTGCTTAACATGGAACATCCTTCAAAATAGAGCATCTGCTAACACATAGAACATGCTTAGATAAATGCAAAGGAATTTCCATGAGTATTATGTGACCATAGTGCAATGAAACTGAAAATTATTGACAAGAGAAACAATAAAAACTTTATAAACACATGAAACTAAATAATACCCTCATGAAAATGGGTCACAGTTGAAATTAAATAAGAAATTGAACAATATCTACAATTTAATGAAAATGCACATCAATTTACCAGAACCAATGGGATGCAATGAAATCTGTCTTAAGAGGAAAATTGTTAGTGATAAATTCTCACATCAGAAAAATAGAATAAGCACAAGTAAATTCTACGTTGCATCTCAAAATCCTAGAAAAAGAAGAGCAAGTACAGTCCAAAGCCCAAAGAAGGCAGAGCAGAAATAAATACATTGGAGACAAATAAAACAACACAAAGAATTAATGAATATAAGAGTTGGTTCTTTGAAAGAATAAATAAAATTGATAAACCCCTAGCCAACCTTATTTTAAAAAAGAGAAATAAAGATCCCTATTTCTTGAGTCTGATAAAAACTTCAAATAAGTAGAATTCCATTGCAGTGAAAAAATGTTTTATTTGACTGTAAACTTTCATTATTTGAACCATTTGATCATCTCTGGTCCAGTTAGTGAAAAGAAACAACAACAACAACAAAATATTGTGCAGTTAGACCATATTTCCTGGTGAGTTTGACCATGAATATGGACTGTCATCTAATTCCTATTGCTGAATTGAAATTCTCAGGCTGACTTTCATTCTTTCTTCTCAACATTAAAATATGCGGCAACCAGAAAAATAGATCTTTTTAGATGATTCATTTCTTTTATATTGATATATGTTTGAGCTACATAATAGTTACATTCATTTGGGAGACCTGTTACTACATATTATATATTTTCAATCCCTTTCCTCCCTCCCTAACCTCCCCTCCCCTTTCCTGAATCCTCTTCCTCATCTCCAAACTATGTGCCTTGCTGCTTTATATCATTTTCCTTTCATTTTATTTTTAAAATTTATATGTATATTTTGTGTTTCTCATGAGGAGAAACTACCTGATATTTAACATATGTTAAAGTTAGCCTATGTTATTTCACAGGGTGCCATTGTCTCAGAGTCTGTCCCTTTTCCTACAAAGGATTCTAATTTGTCATTCTTTGTGACTAAGAAAAATTTCATTGTGTACATATACTATATTTCCTTTATCTGTTTGTCTGCTAATGTAATTCAAACCCCATAGTTCAGCTATTATACAATGCGAAAAATTCAGGCATGCATGTAACACTATAGTATGATATCTTCTTTAGGATAGATGTGGAGTGCACCCAGGAGAGGTATACTGGCCAAATGGAATTTCAATTTTTAGCCTTCTCAGGAACCTCCATTCTGACTTTCCTCGTGGCTGTATTAGTTTGCTTTCTTTCCAACAATGTGTAAGACTTCCTTTTGCTACATCCTCACCAGCATGCATTGTGTTTTGTGTGTTTGATTATAGTTATTCTGACTGGAATAGAATGGACTCTCATTGTGGTTTTGATTTATATTTTCCTAATGACTAAGGATGAACACTTCTCTTATACGCATTAGCATTTGTAAAAATATTTTCAGTTAATTTGTCCATTTTTGATTGGGTCTTTTATATTGAACAGACTAATATTTTTAGCTCATTTTATGAGTCTAGATATTAATCCTTGATCAGAAGGCTACCTGGCGAGTCCTAGCCCAGGTCCGGTGAGTGTGCGGAGAGCTTCCTGCTACCCTGCGCCGGCGGGACCAGTCCCAGCCCAGGCGCAGAGTGGGCCGGAC
>NW_004524744.1:4441411-4445898 GCF_000260255.1 Octodon degus
GTAAATAGGATCACAAGTCCGCATCTTGTACAGCAATTAACCACTAAGAAGAATATATGCAGTGTATTATTTGTTGAAACTGTACTTCTGATTTGATTTGAAACTGTCTCATTGCTATATGTTTATCAATAAAACTGTAGAAAAAAAAAAGAAAAAAAAAGACATGGGAGTAGCTGATGCTAAAGAAGAATATCAAATCGCACAGCCCATAATGATCTCACAGTAATAATTAATTAATTATTGATTAATAATTAATTTATTATTAATAAGAATAGTACTTATGAACAAGTGTTGGAAAAGACCAAGTGCCAGATACTTCTGTAAGATCTAGGAATAGTCAAACAAAGCGTGGGTCCCACGGAGTATACAGGCTAGTTGAGATGACAAAATAGTAACACTAATTACAGGAAAGAAGTCCTATTTTGGTAAAACATTTATTCAGCCCAGAAATTTCAATATGGTTTAGGCTGGTTGAGGCCTGTCCATTCTCTCATAGGAGTTACTGTGTGGCAGGAGAGGTAGCCTGAGGAATAGGGTTTATTTATTTTAGCTTTTTATTAATTTTATTGAGAAACAAATAGCAATGAGAGTTTCAAAACCAATTACTAGCACAGTTTCAATAATTAGTACATTGCATATTGCTGTCTTTGTTGTTATTCACTGTACAAGATGCAGACATGATATCCTGTCCACAGACACTATTAGAACAAATCTCTGTATCCATTGAATTAAGAAAATGCTGCTGTATATCTGTCCTGTTTTGAATATACAGATACCAAATGATTTTTTCATTTGTATCCCCCCATTATTGTTTAGTTTTGTCAGAGATGGGTATTCCATTGCCATTTAAATATAGTAGGTGCATGATTTCAGCAAAATAATCCAGTATAGGTCAGTAGTCCACAACAGGAATGGCAATGTCAGAAGTTGTTGACTTGAGGCCTTTACAGCTCAACATATTAATATGGCTTTACTTTTCATACCTCATTATTGTACTTTTCTGCTGGATGGTGAAGACGAAGATGAAGCAAGACCTATATAGCAAGACATGCAACTTTTGTATCTGACACGATCAATCAAACCCCCTCAGGATTTACCCTGAAACCCTGTACCCATCAATGTAAATGGACTCAATTCACCAATTAATGGAATAGGGTTTAGCTTGATGAAAAACACTTGTGACAATGATCTAAGATAAACTAGTAGTATAAATGGAACAAATTAGTGTACATATTAAAATACTTTTTAAATAATAGTTCATTAAAAAAACTTATTATTTGTTTCTTCTATATAAGAATCTTTTGTTCTATATCTTATACTCTGAGTGTTTTCAAGATAAGGATATGTAGTATATTAGCTATTTTTAAATATATATTTTAAGGAAGGGTGTACAGGGTGTTCAAGGTCTCACTAATAGATTAGACTTGTAGTGAGTCTCCTGTTTACAGTCTCCCAAGAGCTGGAATTACAGGTATGCACCACCATGCCCAGTCTCAATTGCCAACTCAGCCTGCCCCAGGGGGTCACATAGCCCTTTAATCCACAGAACTACTTGGCCAATGCTCACAGCTCTTGTTATCCTGTTATGAAATTTTGTTTTATGTGTTCATAAGTTTAACCATTGGGTATACACACTTCAAACAAAGAGAAGCACATGCTGACAGATCAGGAGGCACTGAGATCTGAAGAGAGATTGTTTAAAGAAACATAGCAGGAAAAGCTCGAAAGAAATCTGGAATTGAGAATGCATGGGGTAACTGGGAAGGTGGCTTCTATGTTTTCAGGAATTTGCATGCTAAGGTAGAATATCTCCAGAACACCTTGGAAAAGGATTTTAAGCAAGACATAAGATCTGATGAAAGATTCCTTAAGAGCATTGTGATTTGGGGTGGGGGTGAGAAAGTGGGCAGACAAAGGGGAGGAGAACAAGACTAAGAGACCATCACATGAGTTCAGGTGAGAGAGAGAGAGAGAGAGAGAGAGAGAGAGAGAGAGAGAGAGAGAGAGCGAGAGAGAGAGAGAGAGACAGAGAGACAGAGAGACAGAGAGACAGAGACAGAGAGAGAGACAGAGACACAGACAGACAGAGACACAGACAGAGACAGACAGAGAGACAGAGTCAGAGAGAGGGAAAGAGAGGAACAATCTTCAAAAACAGATTGTTTGTTTTTTGTGGTTCCAGGGATCAAACTTAGGACCCCTCTGAGGGTTCTGCACTTGCCAGGCAGGGACTTATGCCACTCCACTATGTCCCCAGTCCCTCAAAAACAAAGATTGAGTAACATTTTAAGCCCATGAAAAATGTTTTGAAGTAGGAATTTATAGAATAAATATAAGTCAATAGTCTCGCTTGTAAACAAAAATGTTAAACATTTCATTCTCTGAAACAAGAAAGCCTTCTGACAGATATATGTCATATGAGAAAGACCAACTGGATGAAAAATTTTAATACTTTATTTTTCTCCTTGAATTTTCCTATACCACCAACTTTATTTTTCTCCTTGAATTCTCCTATACTGCCACAGCATGCTGCAAGAAATAGTTGTCTCCATTTTAATTTTTTTGTACCAGAGTACACCTGTACATAGCCACTTAAAATATTATCCAGACAGGGCAGGGTAGATGGCTCAGTAGAATAAGCACTTCCCTGACAAGCGCAAGGGCCTGAGTTGATTCCCTGGTTCTGGGAAAAAAAAAAAAAAATCCAGGTATCGTAATAGTTCTGTGTTTCAGAGTACAGTGTGGTGTGATTGAGTTTTCAGTTGAGGATTGTCAAGGCTAAAATCAGAGGTTGGCAGATCTGTGAGTGTATTCCCTTTTGAATGCTGTAGGGAAGAATCCACTGCCAAGCTCATTTAGATTTTTGCCAGAATCCAGTTCCTTCTGGCTATAGAACTGAAATCCTTATTGGTCCTTCCCCCTAAACTTAAAGCTATCAACTGTGCGAAATCCTGCCTATGCTTTGAATTTCCCTTCCTTTTACCTTCCTTTTCTGATTTTAAGAGCTCCTGTGATTACAGTACTTCCATGTGGATAATCCATGGTACTCCACCTATTTTAATGTTGAACACTTAACAGACTCGGTAACACCCACAAAGTCCATTTTTCCAAGGAACACATTTGCAGGTGCCTGGCAGGGATGGAGGATACCAAAGACGTTTAGAAATCTTACTCCTACATCTATCTAGGTATCTATCTATGTATCTACGTACCTATCTATCTATATATCTATCCCATCAAAATTTGCTAATGTATCCTGCCAGGAAAGCCATTTCACAGAGGTGCTTCAGTGACCAGCTGCTGTACTACTAACCTGATAGCACCTCTCCAGACACAGCAGTAGGAAAGGAAGTCTCTCTCTTTGAGCTATAGTGCTCTTTCATTCAGCTCTATGCTGCCCAAGTCTTACTCCATAATACTCATTTATATTAAGGTTCATTAGTCACTAGTCTCTTTTGGTTTTCACAGATTTAAAGCCATTTTTGCCCCCAGATGCAACCACAGTGATGAGGGGCCTCAAAACACACCTGTTGTTCCCTAACTTTCCTGCTTGACCCCTGTGGCCCAAGGCCTGCAGTGGGTTCCCTTCCCATTATACTGATTTACTTTAAGCAAGTAGTCATGATTGAATAATTACAGTTTTAGCAAAGCCTAGAAACTTATTCACAGGTGTGAAGAAAGCGCATGACAATTCCATAGTGAAATACAACATTTCAGTCCTCATAATGTGAGAGTGAGGAATGAGGTGCTGGTGCCACAGACTAAGATATTTTCATCACAAATTATAAGCTACCAACCAAGCAGTTTCCATAACACAGAGGATGTGTTCTATCAAAGAAGTTGTTTTTAGAGCAGAGTATTTTCATATTTCCAAAGAGGTAGTGAAACTTTCTTTTCTATACAGTCTCCTTACCCTAAGATAAATGCATGGTAGCCTCCAAAATGAAAGTGACAGACAACAGCCACCAAATTTTTGTCTTCATTTTATCATCCTTCTATTTTTATTTTTGATAATGGAGAGCTTCTCATTATCTTTCCGGGGTCACAGGTTAGGTAGGTGACTCATGGACAACACTTTTTGCTAATGACTTCTCTGATTGCTATCCAGTACTTCCCCCAAGAAGATCACCTTTTCTCCAATTCAGTAACTTAAAATGCTTTGGTAAATCTCACCTGGATTACTGAAAATGACTCTTAACTGGTGCCTACATTCTGACACTCTTGAACCACTCTGCCCTTTACCTCTACTGTGAGGCCACGGAAAGATGATCCCCACAAACTGCCTGTGTAGCCATCTTATTTTCTTTTTAAAACCCTGGAGGCTTGCAGGGCCAGTCAAATGGCTCAGTGGATTAAGGCACCTCCAAGCAGGAGCAGGGGCCCAGGGTTTGATTCTCTGGGGGCCTGCCATGCTGGCCCCGCTGCTGGACCAGGCTGAGATGGCAATTGAGACTGGGTGTGGTGGTGTGCCTTATAGTACCAGGTCT
>NW_004524744.1:4445998-4455505 GCF_000260255.1 Octodon degus
TTATGTGTTTTTTTAAAGGTGTAATTGAGTTTCTAATGACTAGATGCTTTTACTTTTTAATATTTATTCTCAACCTCCTCCACTTCCTCAGGACATTTCTTCCTGTGTGCCTCCTCTGTGACTCCAGTTACAAGCTCAACTAGTTCTCTAAAACTTCGTTAACTCTTTAGAAATATTATGTCCTTGAGTTCACTAAGCCTTTTCTTCTTTAACATCTAATCAGTGATTAAACCCATCCAATCAACTTTTTATTTCAGATGTTGTTCTTCCAAGTTTCATTTGGATTACTTTCACATCTTCCATGTGCTTTCTTTCTAGGTTCATTTTTAAGCATATCTCTGAGATAGACTCAGAAATGACAAAGATGGATGAGATGAATCGTCAAAAGTTGAATGACTAGCACACATCTTATCATATTCCAGTGAATGATGTTTTCCTTTCTCTGCCAATTACTGATCATATATGTTCCTCTTTATCTGTTTGAGGAGCATATTACCTGGTTGCTGGGTACTGCACATCTTACATTGATGGTACCAGATATGTTGGTGCTCCCTTAAAGAATATTGTATCTCATTGTAAGATATAATTAACTTATTGGGAATAAGAACCTTTGATATTTGTTCTTAAACTATGTTTGAAAACGTTCTGCGGCTTGTCATGACATGCCATTTACTGCTAAGATGAAAACGTTCTGAATGGCCTCAAATTTAGGTCTAACTTGCTCCTGCTATTTTGTGATTAATAGCTTGCATGTTATGAGTTGTCTGCAATCAGCCACTGGGAACCTGATCTGTTTCTAATTCTGTATAAGTGCTATTAATTATTTATTTGACACTTTATTTAAATTCTATATTTCTTCAGTTTCACCATAGTACATGCTAGCAAATCATAAATGAAAGCAGAATAGTGGCTTCTATGGTTACCTAAGTAGCATATAATTTTTAAAGGATATTAAAAATTGAACCAAACATTTAAATTAAAATTGATAAAGGGGTAGAGATAAAGCTACTAATTTTTGAAGAGTTATATGTTATAATATAGTAAAATATGAGGGGTAGAAAAGAAAATCTAGTAATAGAGAGGCCAGTTAGAAAATTCATTAGGATATCCAGATATTATCTAGTAGGAAAAAGCAGAGTAGTAAGAATAAAAAATTTGGACAGAAAAAAAAAGCATTAGGAAAGGAAAAATATGACAAACTAGGTAAAATAATACTAGGAATGGAAAGAGAGGAGTCAGAAATGGCTCCAAAATCTCTAGCCAGGGTGATACTAAGAGCAACAGGCAAGGAAAAACAGATCTAAATGGAGGAGATGAAGAGTGTCTTGGACTTGTGTTTTATGATGTAGGCTGCACATCAAATAGAGCCCTGGAGGTTGATCAAAGTTAACACACTCCTTCCTAGATAACAGAACTCAGTAGGAGATGTGACTCTGAAAGAAAAGATTCAACTTCTCTGGAGGGTTTAGTTGGTGTCTAAGTATATTACTGCTCCAAATTCTATCCTCTTGTCACTCTTAGTTGAGTAAATGAACAGCTAATAATAGTTGAATGTCTTCTGGTTTCTAGATTTAAAAAGGAATTAGAAACATTATCATAATGCAAGAGGAGCTGTTCTTCTGCATAATTACTTACACAAGTATTGGAAGCCTCATAGAAAATGCTGTGTTTTAGGGAACTCCAGCCCATATTCTCTACCAGGATTTTGGCTCACCTTCAGATAAACAAGCCTCCAGATAGTCCGGCAGTCACCACCAGCGACTGCCAGGCACAGGCTTTCATTTCCTCTCCAAGGCGCATCTCCCAAAGAGCCTGAGCCTTTCGTGTTTTGAGGAAAGAGTTCATACAGCAGAAATAGACTCTGAAGCAAACAGATGATTATTTCGCTCATTTTATGATAGAGACAACTGCCAGGCTATCTCTCAAAACTGTCTATTCTGTGAAAATTATGTCTTAGGGTTGAAAACTATTTAATGCTGCTGCTCTAAGTTAATCATGTAACAAAGACAAAAACTTCAACATCCTGCATCACATTAGGTATAACCTACTCTCGCTGCTTAATAAGGCAGATGTAGAAAATATTAATATAAAATGAAGTAGTAATCTGTCCAGGTCACTACTACTCGGAGAATTGAAACTCAGTTTCTTAACATTTTACTCTGTCCTGTTTGCAGTGCTACTAGTTCTGCTCCTTTGTGAATATTTTGTTTAAGTACTCGCAGGAAGGTGTCAACCAAGGTTGATTTCCTCGATTCATGAGTAGTAAGTGTCAGCATCTGGTGTTTCATATTCTTTTACACTCGCAAAGCTGCTGATTAGCTCTTAGTTAACCTCCAGTTAGCCCATAAGGATTCAGCTGACTTCCCATCACAACTAAAATGACTATATTTCGTGCCTCAACTTTGATTGAGATAAACTTCTAGTTTCCATGGGTGTGAGCAATAATTAAATTAAATCCCTTCTAACATAAAATGTATCCAGACTTTTGACTAATCATATCCAGTTTATCACTGTAAATCCTATTTTACAATCTTTCATTCCAGAAGTTTGTACTGTGAGAAACACAGTATTTTCCCAATAACTTTGCATGTGACAGTTAAGTAGATTTTTAAAATGCTATTCTTTCTACACGGTATACATATGTGACTCTGCAAACTTTTAAGGGAAAACTGATAACTGTTGATTTTAAGACTAAGAGGGCTTTATGTTCTAATGGTGTTTTTTTTTTTTTTTGTCATTAATACTTCTTCAACCCCAATGGTGAAGGGAAGCTTCTTCAATTTCATTGGTGAATAGAGAGAAAAGATGATAGAATTTTATAGCTGATATTGGACTGTTTCCATGGTGACTGCTCTATCAGTGGAAGTTCTGGGTTCACAGAAATGTTTTTTGCCTATTTGGGTTTTTTCGGGGGGGGGTAGTTCTAACTAACACACTAATTATACATATTAGTGGGATTCATGGCAATATTTCCATAGATCCAGAGAACATATTATCCACCCTTCTTCCACCCTTACCTTTTTCCTGCACCACACCCTTCCCAATGTCTTCTATTGGCTATTCTACTTCCAGATACTTCTTTTTAATTTCTACATGCAAGGGATAATGTGATACTAGTTTCCCTGGGTTGGGCTTATTTTGCTTTAACATGATGTCTTCTAGTTCCATTCATTTTACTGAAAATCACAGAATTTCATTCTCATGTCTGACAAGAATATGTATCACATTTTCTTTATCCATTTGATGGGCCTGTAGGCTGATTCCATACCTCCACTATTGCGTATCATGCTGCAATAACCTTAGTCATCAGGCAGGTGCCTCCTTTACATACTAATACAACATACTTTTGATATCTTAGTCACTTTTTCTTCACTGAAAATCAATGTCTGATACCAAAATATTACAAGAGGAGAGGTTGGATTTGATTCACAATTTACAGAGGTTTCAGTCCATTGTCAGTTGGCTTCAGGGCAAGAAGTCATGGCAGAAAGGCTTGTATAGGAGACCTGCTCATGGCATGGGGGAAAGGAACCACAGAGAATCCAGGGAGGAGGCAGGAGATGGGATAACCCTTCCAGGTCATGTGCCCAGTGACCTCTCTCCTCAGATCGGGCAAGGCCTCCCAATACCAAGCCAGTTATACCACCCCCATAATCCAATCTCCTTCCAAAAGCCTACCTATGATATCATGAGGATACAGAAGGATCACTAGATAGGAACTATGACAGATGATTTGTATGGTAGCTCTATTTTCAGATTTTTGAGGTGCTTTTATATTGTCGCTACTTATAGGATTCACTTTTGAGGATGCTAAATGGAAGTGAAAGTTCTGTAGACTATGATGGTGACTGAGAGGTTCAACAGCAACAAGAACCCCTTCATCAGCAAGAAAGGGAAGGGAGAGCTCACATACACAAACACAGAATACCATGTTTGGCTTTTGGTTTTAAGTATTAAGATGAAAGCTGCGGGTTGTCTCCATTTTCCTTAAGTTGCACTGAAGGCACACCCCTGAGGCCCTGAAGTGATTGTCTTCTTTCTAGTTCAGTGAATCTGCATTTAGTTCTTCTAAGTACCAGCTCCAAAGCAGGCTACAAATTGAGCAAATTACAGAACAGAATATTTCTAGTTAGAATGATTTCCAGATCCCACAATTCAGGTTATAATCCAAAGTATTATATCAGTATTTTAGCCTCCATATGTTTTAATAACCATGTTGAATTACCATGCAACCCTCTAATTCAACTTATTGCACAAATGTGGTACATAAAGTTCAAGAATTTAGCCTCAAGTCACAATCATCTCTAAAGTCAAAATGCAGTCATCTGTACATTTTAATCCAGTCAATGGAATTTTCTTTTGTAGTTTCAGGCTATTGCAATGTTTTCCACTTTCAACTGTTAGTATATGATCCTCAGGTAAAGTCGAATTATTTAAACTTAAATACCTCTTACTTTCCAAGCTACATAAGAAACTTTTTCTTCTGAGCCCATAACTCACAAATTCAATATGTTTGGATCATTTTCTAATGTGGTGCACATCATTTTCTATTGTTATAGTCCAAATTTATCTGGTTCACAGAATCAGAACATCAAGTCTATTCAAGTGAAATGTACTAAGTGTATATGAAGTCCAGATTTACATTAGATGTTACCATTGTGAAAATCACTATCCAGATCAAATTAAGAGGAACTGTGATTCTTTTTACAGAAACCCAAGTCTCTTAGGAGTCAAAGACTGAATATATTCCCCTTATCATTTATACAGACATGTTTATTAACCCTTAGAATATAACAACTTGCCTCTATATCCTATCCAGTTCCACAATATAGTCTTCAAAATAACTTCTTACAATTTTCTATGAATTTGCTGACTTGTTTCTAAATTCTTAGTGAAATTTTGGACTTGTAAAGCCTTCTCTATGCAACATACTACTCTTCTATGATGTATTATTCCCACTTTCACCAAAGAATCTTCCACTGAATTTACTTCTACCTTTATTCTGTCCTCTCTCACATTTAAGGGACAAGAAAATAACCCTGGAGAAAAGTTCTTTCTTGACCAATAGTCACAATGAAGATTGGTAACCATGCATCCCATCAATGCATATGGGAAAATGTACTTCTTACTCTGAATGTGACTCACCTACCTTCCCTCCACTGAATCCATACTAGATGTTACTGAAAATTGAAGCATTTCTTAGTTCAAACTAACTGAACTTTGAGCCAAAGCTAGACAGAGTAATGTGGGTGGAAGAGTGCAGCCGATAAGCCAGAACATAATGTCAGCACACATAACCTGCTTTCTTAGAGGATGGAAGGACCCAACTTCAAACCTGAGTCTTCACAGGATTTTTGCCGTGGATCCTCCTCAGTTCCTGGGAAGGTGCCCTTGTGCACACCCTCTCATTATTTAACCTCAGACTCTTCCTGCTTTCCTTCCCACCACGTTACCTTTCTCTGAATTTTGGTATGTGTGATATACCTGAGCTACCTTATCCTACAACATGCAACAAAATAAGGATGGCTCAGCTTCCACTTTTTTTGCACCATAGTGACTTTACTATGTCTTGAACACAGTATTAAATGACTTGAAAAATGATAAACAGACACATTTTCTTCTCTCAAAGAGTATCTTGTTTAGGAGAAAGTCAGAGTTGAACAGCTAAAAATTATTTGGAGATGCAATGAGATAGACATGCCTAGGATGTTTCCAACTGCAGAAGATGGCATGGATAGAAATAGAGTTGGGAAAAGCCCAGGCTTTCCAGAGGAGGCGTTGCCAGAGCTAATTCTTAAAGAATGCATAGATATTTCCAAGCATGGAATATGGGGATAACATTTAGCCAGAGGGGTCAGTAGGATGAACTGAAAAGTATGAAGGGCAGTGTGGGCAACTACAAGGGCAACTATTAGCATTAGCAGGGCAGGGTTTATGCTAAAGCATAAACTTTGGTTATATTCTTTGACAACAATAAGACATGAAGGACCATCTGTATGAAATTAAGAAGCTTGGAATTTCTGCTATAGGTTATAGTGAGTCATTGAAAGGGATTTGTACTAGGCAGAGACATGGCTAAATCTGTGTGAGAAATACCCCTGCAGGCGCTGTGGAAGATGGATGGAAGAGATACAAGGCAGGAGGCAAGGAGACAAATAAACAAGCAGCTGCTGCAGGCTTGGATTCAGTTAGTGGTGGAAGATGATAAGGAAACCAACAGGAGATATTTTTAGGGTGAGAAAGAAGCGTCATTGGCTAGTGAGTGGAAAGGGGGTATGAATATAAGGAGCCACACATGCTTCTAAGTCTAAAACATATTTTTCCAATAGACACAAGTGTCAAAAGGTGGTAACGTAGGAAATTTAGATGCTACTAATTCAGGGGAAAGGGTAAGGATTCCATGTTGGACATGTTGAATTCATAGAGCTTGTTGAACATCTACAATACAGTAGGTTAACTAGATGAATGGGTAATTCTGAATTTCTGAAAGGTCTAGGGAATGAAAAATGGATATGAAATTTTTCTGCATGTAAGTAATAGAAATAATGAGCAAAGGTGATGTTCTCTGATGACGTGGTATTTTTGTACCATTAGTATTGACCTTGTTCCCAACAATCATGGCAGCTTCACTCACGGCTTTTGAAGAATAACTTTATTATTATATTGTATGCATGTGACTTGTGTATATTTTTAAATGTGCAATTTGTAGGTATGTTTCTATCTTTATTTGAAAATTAAAATAGGTACAGGTAATGAAATGAGCATAATTATTTTCACTCATTTATAACTAAAACTTAAGGTGTGATTTTTTAAATACTGTCTTAAAAGTAAAACAATAAAAAGGGGATACACATTAATGTCCATTTTGTATATGTGTATTCATAATGGTTAGGATAGATATATAGTTGCATTCTCTTAATGAATAGAGGGATTTGCTGTAATAGTGTTTGTAAATAGGATATCATGTCTGCATCTTGTACAGCAAATAACCACTAGGAAGACAGTACGCAATGATTTAATTATTGAAACTGTCATACCAATTTGATTTGAAACTATCTCATTGCTATTTGTCTCTCAATAAAATTATGGAAAAAATTATATAAACGCCAGCAAGTTTCAAAATAAAAAGTAAAACAATAGCTTGCTCTTTTTATGTGGTTTTTATATCCATCCTTCCTGACCCACATAGCATCCTCAAGGACATGGTGCTTGTCAAAATCATCCCCAATTTATACTCCAACAGTTTTCATAAAAATTAAAAAAGCATACAATATTCATATAGGGGCTTAGAGCCAAAAGAACAGCAAATGATTTATTTTGATAATAAATGCTTGGTATATTGATTTTAATAAAGGCTCTAGTAAAAAGAAAAACATTGTTGTGGCTCTACAAGTAATGCATACTCCTTGCAGAAAGAGTACTAACCATGGGAGGATACAAAATATAAAAGGGAAGATTTAAACGACTCCTAAGGCCCCAACTCATATCTTAAAGTGTAATACATATTAAATTTTTAGGAATATAAATATATTTCAGATATATCTTAAGATCTTATAGCTGTCATCTGTATGTTTATAGAGTCTATTCATGCCCATATGTTTATCATCTATGAGGAGGAGATGATGGGAGATCACCTATGAGAAAAGTGGTGTCACCAAGTCAGGGAGCGCAGGCTGAACGTGTGGGCAGAGTAGTCAGCCATTCACCTTCCACTTGATGCAAGGCAAGATGCTCACATTTACACATCTGCTCCATGGAAAAAATAACTTGCTCCTCTGGGAAGGCTTCCTTCATGGGTGCCGTGGGCCTTGGCAGACTTCTGCCAGCACAGCTGCTCACCTCTGGCAGTTCAGAGGATGGCAATCCAAGCAAACCCCAAGCTGTGAACTTCTCCCTGCAATGGCGGCTATGCCTTCTGCGGAAACCTTCACTTGTGCCATTGTTCATAGTCTCTGATTTCAGTCTCTCCTGCTCCCCCTCCCCATTTCTCATATGTGACATCCACTCTATAAAAGCTGCTCTTCTCATTTGATTCCAAGCCTGGTCGCTTTTTAGTACGACTAACCTTTTTAATTCACTGCCACAGATTAAACCCAGGACTTTCCACACTGAGCTACAACCACACCACCCACTCCCGGGCTGATCACTAAATTTCAAATCCTGCTGCTTGCAGCAGACTTGCTGAAGTGCAGATTTGGCCTCCTGATGACCTAGAATAAGAATTGAAACCACTTAGGCTACTTCTGACACATCACTATTACAAATAATTCTGTGATATTCATATCTTCAGATTCATCACAGCATTATTTTTAATAGCTATATAAAATATATATCTTTTCTCAAATTGCTAGAAATATAACTGATAGGTCAAATTATATGTATACTTATAAGGCTTGTTAGGCACATGACCAAATTGCTTTCCAAACTGTAGTAACTTGGAATTCTATAATCTATCAATGAGACTGTTTATTTCACTGCACTGTAGCTGGTAAAGTCTATTTATATACTTTTAAATATTAACCTTCATTTTACAAAGATATTATTTTAATTTTTCTTGAAACATTTTATTTTTGCAAAAGCATATATTTATGTTAGTTGTGTGCTAGCTGACTTCTTATAGTTTGTGCTCTACCTTACCACATCCTCTATCAATATTTACAGTTAGTGTCACTGAAATTTTAATTTGTGGAAGTCTTCTATGTGTTAAAGATATTTATGACAAGCATTTCTATTATTGAAGCAGACACTTAAAGAACTGAGCTAAGGGGCAGGCCCCCACATTTCTATTATTTATTGTTTCATTTGTATTTGTGATTCTTCAACATGAAAATATTTTAAGTTGCTATGAAGTTGAATAACTTTTTATGGAAATTATTTTCTATTGCTTTTGGTTCAAATGACATGAATACTTATAAAACTTATTATGCACATTGTCAAATTGCTTTCCAAAAATATATAATATATTGTGATGGTCAAATAAATAATAACCTCTGCATCCTCCCTCTCTTTTCCTCTAGGGGCTTTATAATGTTCATAGTGCTCTGTCTCTTAATCTTCCTCTTTCCTGAACAATATCATTAATTTAATTTTTAGGACTCACCATGAGCTTTCATGCTTCAGTTCCATAAGCATATTTTAACTGGTCATTATGAATGAAGCATAGTGTGGTGGAGCACGCCTGTAATCCCAGCACTTGGAGGCTGAGGCAAGAGGATCTCCATGAGTTTGAGCCAGCCTAGGCTATATGAGCAAGTTCAAGTCTGGCCTGACCTACATAGTGAGACGTGTGAAAAAAAATAATGAAACAATGACATTTTAAATGCAAGATGCTTCACCTAACTACAACATTCAACTTCCATGAGGTGTCTGATGTTTCTGTTACACTGATAAGCAGGTTATGCTTTGACAGGAAATACAAGTCACTGAGTACATGATGTAGCTGGAAAAGAGGTCACTTCTTCAACTTCCACTCAAAATGAGCTCCAGGGCCAGCGCCATAGCTCAGCA
>NW_004524744.1:4463890-4464667 GCF_000260255.1 Octodon degus
AAATAGCAATGAGAGTTTCAGAACAGGTTAGCAGGACAGTGACAATGATTAATACATTGCATATTGTTGTCTTTGTAGTAGTTATTCAGAGTACAAGATGCAGGCATGATATTTTGTCTAAACAAGATTAACATAAATCTTTCTTCTCATTGAACTAAGAGAAAGTACTTCTATATCTATCTATTTTGTATATACAAAGTTGCTTTCTCTTTCTACCCCACTGACAAGATGTTATTAGCTGCTCCATCCCTAGCTTTCTTTAGCAGCTGCTCAAGAACCTTAAGCTGTCTTATCAAGCTACAGAGACACTTTTCCCTTCCTGATTCTATTTTTTCCCTGGCTAAATCCCACTTTTAATTTAAAAATCATCTCTAGCATTATTATCAGCAAGAGACTATTCTAGAGACTTTTTCTTCCATCAGTCTGTGAAACTTTTCTGCTGCCTTTCAACTTAATGCTAGTTAACCTTGTATAGTTTGGTGTGTCTATTCCCTCCCATTAGGCAGAAATTCACAAGGAAGGACTGTATCTTAATCCATAGTCTGTGTCAAACACCTACAGTTGTTAGCACAACCTCTCCATTAATGTTAGGTGGGAAAAGAAAAGAATGAACACGAGAAGGAGGGAACGTGACATCACGGGCATTTCTTCCAGGTCTTTGTCTTGCTTATACAAACTGGCCTTTATTATTTAAATAATTTTATTGAGAAACAAATAGCAATCAGACCATTTCAAAACCAGTTACTAGCACAGTTTCAATAATTAGTACATTGTATA
>NW_004524744.1:4465717-4467186 GCF_000260255.1 Octodon degus
GTTAAAGTCCCTAAAGAATATGAAGAAAAAAAATTTAAAAAATAAAAAAATATTTAAAAAATAGGAATAAACAGTTACATATTTTATGTACAAATTTAGAAATCTAACCATATACAGCATTGTAGCAGGACAGTCCTGTGACTTTTTTTCCTTGTCTCTTGTTTTCATTTATTACCCTGATGATAGCAATGTGTAATGGTAGGACCATGCTTGGAATGCCTGTCATTCTTTTCTAAATACATACTGCTTGTCATGACATACCAATTACTGCCATATTGTCTCTCAACCTGGCCTTTAGAAAACCTATTTTCTCATTTGTCTGCTGGAAAGATTAGAGGAAAAAAAAAAGAATTATCACAAATCCATAAAAACCTCCAAAGAGCCTTATTTACTTGAAGAGGGATAAGAAATCACGTCTAGTCCAAGGAACACTTCATTTAATATGGACAACTGGATGAATTACCATGAATGAAGGTATGTATTTGAAGATACTCTAGAGCAGAACGGCAGCTTTTCACAGCACAGTGCTCATGACACGTCACTGGATCAAGAGAGCTGGCACTTGCGTATGTACTTGTTTCTGTAAGAGTGTACTCATTGCTTCTCCATTATATATCAGAGGTCAGGACCATGGGGGGAGGGCAGAACAAAAGTAACTGAAAAAAGAGGACTTAGTTCAATCCCCAACATGACTTCTCAAGGATATCTATTTTGAATTTTCACATTCCCACCACACACACACACACACGCACACACACACACACACACACACACATACACACACACCCCTCAGAGGTTTCTGATCTTGCTGTTAAGATAAGTCATAGATGAAGCCTAGTTTTCAATAAGAATCACCTTATCACCTCACTGAGATGCAATACCCCTATCTTTGTGGCTACTTTTTCAACTGTGAGAGGACAGATAATTGGCCAAAGCATCCTCACTGAAGTTTACTTACTGTCTTCTTTTCCTGTGAATTTTCTCTGAGAGGAAAAATCTTCATTAACTCTAAGGTCAGCAGAGCTTTTTATCTAACCTGGGAAATCTGACATACAGAAATAATTAGCTAAGGCCATAAATGAAAATAAAACTTACAATAATAGATTTAACATTCTGTAAATTCAGTTTTCTCTTGTGCAAAATAATAATACATATATATGCAACTTACGTGCCTGTATGCCATGCCTTTCTGTGTTGTTTTTGGAGAGAGCAAACAAGAATATAAAAGTGACGTCTTGTTGCAGAAGATAAAGTATTAAGTCAAAGCAAACTTATATTAGTAACATGTAATGCTATCAGGAGAAAAAGATTAAATAGTGACATTCTCAAGTCAGGGTTTTGCTTTGAGGAAGAGTTCTCTACAGCCTCTTCACCACACATGGGCATGGAAACCCAACATTAGCTACTGGTATTTTCCCCCATAATTTTAATGAGGAACAAATAGGAATGAGACAGTTTCAAACCAAATT
>NW_004524744.1:4468135-4468745 GCF_000260255.1 Octodon degus
ATATTTTTAAAAATAGGCATAAAGAATTATATACCTCTTATGTTTACAAATAAGTCCACAAATCTAACCATATACAACCTTGAAGCAGAACAGTCCCACAATATTCCTTTTCCTGTTTCTTGCCTTCATTCATCACCCCCTTCTTTTTGAACAATCATCTACCCAAAAGAGAGAGCACAGTAGCAACTGGCATGACATGACAAACAGCCCATATTCAGAAGACCAGAATGACAGGGACTCCAAGCATGAAATTACTATTACAGATTACCATCTGCAGTGCAGTTGCTTAGTTCACAGGTATCAGTATATACAGTTAGTCACGGTGAAAATCTTTCAAATTAACTGCTAAATTAAAAAATCTTCTGAAGATTCTCAGGATCATTGCCTTGCCCATCTTCTACATATAACTGTGTAGTTTCACATTCCCATGTTTCCTAGCTCTTCTCCTTTCCCTCTCTTAATTAGTTAGTCCTTGAGATCCTGCTCTCCTTTTACTTGTATTATACCTTTCTATTTGTATTTCTTCTATACCTATACTAGGGAAAGTATATAATATTTACACATGTGTGTCTGGTTTATTTCACTTATGAGTATATGTTCAAGTGGCATC
>NW_004524744.1:4472476-4473469 GCF_000260255.1 Octodon degus
ATGCAAACTATTTCTTTCCTGTATTGCTCATTCAAGGAATCCGTCATTTTTCTAATCTCCTCTATTTTTTTATCAATGTCTTCTTTAGAAGCAGTTATAAATTCTTTTACTGCAGTGTTTTTTTCTGATTAGTTTTCCTCCCTATGTTTCTGTAATTGATTCTTTGCTTCAGATGCTATGAGTTCTGAGAATTATTTTTTTATTTCAGAAAAGAATTCCGCTCTGAGTTCCTCTATAACTTTCTGCTGTTGCTTATTTACTGTTGACGCTATTAATTCATACATTTGAGCTGAGCTAGTAGAAAAGAATTCCACTCTGAGTTCCTCTATGACTTTCTGCTGTTGCATATTTACTATCGACTCTATTAATTCATATATTTGAGCTGAGCTAGTGTCCTCTTCACTTCTTCTGGGTAGGCATTGGGTTTTCTCCACATGTTTCTGCATTTGATTCTTTACTGCAGGTGTTATTAATTCAAGGATTTTTTTTTCCTTTCCAATCTGAGTTCCTCTATACCTTTCTGCAGTTGTTTCTTTATTTCAGAAACCGTTGATTCATTGCTTTCAGGTGTGATTCCCAATTTGTTCTGTGTTAGTGTCCTCTGCACTTATTATGTGTGGGCTTGTGTTCTGAGATTGCATTTTGCTCCTTCTTATTTGCATTTTGTGTAGCAGTGTCTTCTGATCTTTGTTGTAGATCTTTGTTGGAGTTATAATCTTAGCATCTACTGAAGTTCACATGCAGATGTACAAAGTTTGGATTTATCTAGCTGTACCTGGCTTGGGTCTGCTGCTGTACTCTCAGTACAGCTCCTTCTTGCTGCTTCGCTTGGGGGTGAACCTTTGTGCCCCTCTGGCAAGATGTTCTGCTCCTGGCCTAGCTGGGTGATTCTGTCCCCTACACTCTCTGTAGTTATTGCAACTGCATATTTTCACCCTAGGCCTGTATGCCAGGCCTGAGCTGAATCTGGAGGGGACAAGATGGAGTAGGGAG
>NW_004524744.1:4473569-4477179 GCF_000260255.1 Octodon degus
TTATTGCAACTGCATATTTTCACCCTAGGCCTGTATGCCAGGCCTGAGCTGAATCTGGAGGGGACAAGATGGAGTAGGGAGCAGAGGCAGCTCTCCCACACACTCACTGGGCCTGGACCAGTACTGGATCTGGGGGTTCCTGAAATGCGACAGGAATTCCTACTCTGTGGGTGGGGGGGCAGTACTACAGAGTGATGAAAGAGGATGTCACCCATGCTGCGCCTGGGCTGCAACCAGTAGGTCACACCAACACGATGTAGCTGGAAGCTCTCCCACACACTCACTGGGCCTGGTATAGGACTGTGTCTGGAGGTTCCCAGAATGCTGCAGAAATTCCTACTGGGCAGGCAGGGTAGAGGATGTGCTGCGGAGTATTGGAGGGCATCCCAAGGGGGTGGAAGAGGGTCTCACCCATGCTGCACTTGGGCTGGGACAAGTAGGTCCCGCCAGGCAGGTTAGCCGGAAGCTCTCCAAAACACTCACCCAGCCTGTGCTAAGACTTGGTCTCAATATTCTTGATTGACTAAGAGGCTCACTCTGATTGACAACCAGAAAGTGACCAAGGATATTTCTAGTACTTTCCATCATAAAACCACATTGAATTTTGTGTAACTTATAAATCTATCTCTATAGCCCTTTGGAGAAGTTCGAAAATAAGTATGTCTGTTATCATCACTTACCCATTAGCCATATTTGGGCCAGCAATGAGGATTACAGACACTCTAGCAGATGGCTAGAGTCCTAGGGAGGAGGTCAGCTTAGAGTTCACAGTTAGGAGCATGGAAGCACTGCTGAAGCCATTCACCAGGACACTAGAACATCAGGAGTTCTTTGGAGGCAATCAAAGAATCTATCCACTGTGTTGCATTATTCTCTATCCCAGAGTTCCTGCAGATAGTCAAGTGTCTCTCATGTTACAGTACACTCACCTACCCCTCAGCTTTTCCACACTCATCCACTAGTTTAACAGCATATTTTCGGTCTGGAGCATGCCTCATGGCAGCAAAGCCCACCATATGTGTACTTGTAGTTTTACCTAAGTGAGAACTAAGAGGGCTAATTGATTCTGACATGTGCCTTCTATTTATCTGCCTTAATGTGATAGGAAAGGCAGCACAAACAGCCCCCCTTGCTTCCTGCATTCTGACTGCACCAGCCCAAAATGAAGACATTCCTGTATGTTTGTGCCACTAGTTAAAGACATTTTTGCCCTTAATTCTCAACCCCCAGCAATTTACCTTCCACAACCATCCTTCCCTATGAAGCTATGGGGTGGTAGATACTGCTGTATGGACATTTTCCAGTTCTTATCAATTATAACTTTTATTATCCTTTCTGTCTAAAATGTTTGGCAGTGCAGCTTTCCATCAGAAATATCCCATTCATGCTACAGTTTCCCTACAAGAAGTATTCTTTTTGCCTCCTACAGCCCCTAAATTCCTGACATAAATTTCTACGAATTTTTTCACTATGTGATAATCTTTGCTCAAAATTTGTATTCCTCATAGATTGAGACTACCCTTTCACCATTGGGTACTGAAGAGCATTCCTGACAGAAAAGATACTTGAACTGTGTTCAATTAAATTAAATAACTCTTTTGAGATTGCTCATCACTAGGACTTTTAATATTCACAATTATTTCTCTAATATTTACATGGGCTTCTGCATAGTCATCTTAACTAGCATGTGCATTTGTTAAACAGCTGAATAAAATTAGAGGTACAATGTGGCCATGGATAGCAGTGAAATTAGTTAATAACAAAACACTAGTCTGTCCACTTTATATTCTTACCAAGCAAAATAACTGAATATATATTTTGCATTAGATATGACATTTCAGCACACTTCTATTATAGAATATTTGACTGGTATGGTGTTATTTAAAAATAGGAAAAAGAACATGAATATTTGTTATTCTAGATTAAATTTCATGTTTCTGTACCATAATTACAATTCCACGTAATATAATTTTTCCACAGTAATAAAATAAAATAAAACAAATAAAATGAAAAGGATCAACCATAAAAAAACACACTTGAGCATTGTTTAAACATCATTATCATATTTTTGGCAAATTTGTGGCAAAACTTTGGAAGTATTTCATACAGATATTGGACAAATCAACTCTAAGTTGGCAATGTCTAAATGATTAGTAGGTGCAAAGGCCACACATCTCAATTCTGTCTAGGACAGTGCAGGCTTTACTGTTTTCTGCCTTGACAGTATCATTAGGAGAAACCTCTTTCTTGCTCCAAATGGTCCCCATTTGGACAATTAAATTCTACTGGCTGGCACACAGGAAAAACCGTAACAATAAAATTTAATATTTAATTTTCCACATTTGCTTAAAATCTGGTTTGATTGATTGATTGATTGACACCACACTTGTTCATGCTTGCCACACAAGTTCTGCACCATTGAGCTATATCTCTGACCCTAGATTTCTCATTTAAAAAAAAAAACTGTTTAAGTTTAAGATATGCAGTCAAGATAATTGACATACTCAGCACCTCAAGTAGTTTTTTCCTTCACCACTTCCTTTCCTCTCTCTCCCCTCCCCGCTCTTCCTGTATCCAATTCTACCTTTTTCACCACTTTTTGTCCTCTCCTTTCATTTCCTGAAATTTGTAGGTTTGTGTTTGTTTGCTTGTTTCCTTTGTTATGAAAGGATTTAATGTTTTCCTATCATTTTTCTACATTTTTGCAAATGATCATAAGATTTTCAAGATTAATTCTGTTATCATGATGTACGACTTTTATTGATTTTCATATATTAGCTTATCTTTATAGTTTAGTGATAAATGCTACTTGATTGTGATGTGTAATTCCTTGCCTATGTTGTTCAATTAGGTTTGCCACTTTTTTTTTCTGAACTGGGGATTGAATTGAGGCCCTTGTGCTTGCCAGGCAAGCACTTATTCTACTGAGCCATCTCCCCAGCTACTACTATTTTTATGAATTTTCTCTTTCAATACTGAAACTCCCTTTATACATACTGATTCATCAAATGTCCCATAAATTCTTCATGCATTTTCACTTTTTCTCTTTAGTTCTCTGAATAATGTTAAGTAATCTGTCTTTTGGTTTATTTTTTAATTTAATTTTAATTTAATTTAACTTTTGTGACTTTTTCAGCCCACTCTGAGGATAGGGCTGAGGCAGCATGTGGTGCCAGGAATTGAACTGTGGTCCCTTTGCTGCCTAAGCTTGTGTAAGTGAGCACTTTAGACCGCTGAGCTAACTCACTGGCCCATCTTTGGGTTTATTTAATCTTCCTTCTGATTTATTTGTGTCAGCTATTGTATTTCTTTGATGAATTTTTCCATATCAGTCATTACAGTCCATTGTTTCTTTTTAGCTCATTCGTTATGATCTCTCTTTTTTGTTGAAATTTTTATTTTGCTAATTATTTTTTTTCTTATTTTGTTTAGCTGCAAATCTATGTTCTCTTATAGTTCTCTGAGTTTATTTAAAAGATTATTTTTAATTCTTATCAGAAAATGTAAGTGCCAGCAAGATAGATCAGTGGATGAAACAACTGCTTAGGAAAGCACAGGGACTAGGGTTCCATCCCCGGTACCACATGCTATGCCAGCCATGCCTCCAGGG
>NW_004524744.1:4477289-4480524 GCF_000260255.1 Octodon degus
AAAAAAAAGAAAGAAAGAAAGAAAGAAAGAAAGAAAGAAAGAAAGAAAGAAAGAAAGAAAGAAAAGAAAAAGAAAGAAAAAGTAAACATCATAATTTCTTTGGAGTCAGCTGCTTTTTTCCTCTAAGGGCATTTTTTCCTTGGTTGGTCATGAGTATTTTTCCTCAGTTTTTGGATTTAAAGAAGTGAACTCATCCCCAGTTTCTAGTGTCTGGCTTCATGAAAGAGTGTCACCAGTCATCCTAGCCCTATGGCTTTTAGGGTAACTAAAGCCTTTACTTTGGTTGTACCCATCCTGTTTTTCTTCTTTGAGAAGTAAATGTCCTAGAATTCTGTGTCTTCTTTTGAACCTGCTAAGTCAAATCAAGAACTGAGACTCTCACATTTATCTTCCCACTTGCAACACTCTGAAGTTTTCAAAGTATTTTGCCTTTTCCCAATCTTGTAGACTTGAACCTGAACTAACATGTATGTATGACCCATGAGAATTTTTCACCCAATGCAGAGACTTAGGTGTGCCATTCTGTGGTGTACTAAGCTTCCTATCATCAATGCAGAAGCTTCATGTTATCAAGCTGCAGGGCAGGGTAGATGACACTGCCCACAAGTTTCTGAGCAAGTCTCTTGGTGGAGTCCATATGCCAGTTAAACCTATATCCAGGTTTGAACCCTGCCATTTTTCCTCATTTTTAGGTGCCACTACAGTAGACTATTTTTAGTTTTCAAGATGTGAATATTGATACTTGTATCCCCCCAAAAGTGGGCATGGACTCAACAAATTATAGAGTGCTTTTATAATCATAAATTGTGAGCTCTGTAAAGAGCCTCAGTGATCCATAGTTCTACCTCTGAAAACAAGAGAAAAATGAAACCATTGCATTAAGGGTTTAGAATTTTTTTTGTATTTTTTAGTAAGGGTCTACAGGGTCTACAGGATCTCACTACATAGATCAAACTCGTGGTCTAACTGTGTTCAGCCTCTCAAAAAGCTGGATTACATGTACATGCCACCACACCCAGTCTCAATCACCTTCTCAGCGTGCCCCAGTGGAGATGACCTGGGTACCGAACCAGCAACTGCTGCATCTGCCTAAGCAGGTGCTTTAATCTGCTGAGCTATTGAGCCCATCCAAGATGTATTAAGGCCCACAAAGTTGTGTTAGATCAATTCCCTTAATTTTCTAAAGTCATTTATCTTGCCACTTCTTTTTTATCTCTATAACAAGTGAAAATAACATTTATATAATCAGTTGGATAATAAACAATAGTTTTATAGATAGGTATATATCGTTCATTAACCATAAACATTTCTTGATGCCATTTATTGATATAGATTTATGAAAAGATAATAGAGTTATAGAAAATGAGAAAGAGAAATATTTGTTGATAGGCTGTGTTTGAAGATGCATAGTTCATCTTTTGAAGTACAATTGAGGAGGTCTGTGAATTAGCTTCTTAGGCCAGAAAGTGAGATGAGCAGGGGCTGAGGATGTTGGCACGGAAGATACGGATTTATTTGTAGTGTATTATGAGGGCAATATGAAGCCTGTAGATAATCTGGGATTGGAAAATCTTTTCATCATTTCTTTACTGTTTTAACTTTCCTTCTGTCATTTCCTCTCTTCTTTCTTTCTTTCTTTCTTTCTTTCTTTCTTTCTTTCTTTCTTTCTTTCTTTCTTTCTTTTTCTCTCCTTGGTTTAATTGGAATCATTCATGTTTTTCTGGTTCAGGAAAAAGCCTATAGTGACATGATTAGTTTCATAAGTGGAAATTTGAAAAAAAATTTGAAGTAAGTAAACATTCAGTAGTTGTTTAAATTGGAACATATATGGAGATAAATTTTACCTGAGAAATGGAAAGTGGAACTGTACCGCTGAGTGTACAGAGGCAGCAAATATTAATAATGTAAACATAGTTCTTAATGATAATGATGGAACACTGCTCATGTCTCTCTTTCACATCTTTGTTTTCTTAAGTAAAAGAAAACCATCTTCTGAGATGAAACTTAAAGAATAAGAAGCACAAGCAACGTAATGAAGCTGATTGAGAAAGATAGGGATTGAGAGTTTATAATTACACTAATGGTACATGTGTTTTTCTCAGAAACTTACCAGAAGACTTACAGATACAGAAAATGTAGTTGTTTCAGTTGATTAACAAGTTGCATTTTAAAGTAGAATCAATACAGAGGAAATTTAAGGATATGGGAAAGTGCTTTATGAATCAGAGATAACATCATAAAGAAAAGGTTTTATATTAGGACAATCAAGATAAGTCAAAGAGCCCAAAGCCTCAGTAAGGTCAAACAATAGTACAAGTGAATTAACAAATATTAATTACTTTGCCAATTAAAAGTAATTGAAGAAAAGCTGATAAACAGATAGTTTGTTTTAGATTCTACATTCCAGTCTTGAGGCTCTAGCACATACTACATACATGAACTTGATTTTAATTATTCTCTCTAGGCTTTTGTTCCTTCATCTAGAAATGCAGCCTTCTTATTAAAACTAAATTAATCTATATCCATAAAGAAATAGCACGGTGCTATTAAGTATAGTATAATCAGTAAATTTGCAGTTCAGAGTTTAAGCTCTCAGTCATTCATGGATTTTTTTCCTTAGAATCGAATTAATAATTGTTCACGGAAACTCCCATAATTTCCTGGATACCACAAATATTCTCCTGTTTTTTGGCAGGTGGTTTGTAAGTAGCTAAACTGAGAACCTTATTGAGTTCTCCTTGCTGCTGATTGGCTGTTGCTCTGTAAGCCAACTCTGGCAGATACGCTGGTATTCCCACATTAAAACAGGTTGCTGTACCATGGGTAGCTAGCTCCAGTATTCTTGGCTTTGTTCTTAAAACTGTAAGAGCCCTGAAATGCCACCAAAATGCCCTGTGCCTCCTAAAGCCTTGTTAATATAGTGTTTTATTAAATTAAATTCCATAGCTGTAGGAGGCATAATATATGTCATGTTTAAACTGTATTTTAGTGTAAATGTTGCCAAAGTGAGTACTTAAAATGGAGATAGACATTTATGGCATTTTTCTGACTGTATCTGAAATTCATGCTTTTTCACAATTTTTGGGTATTATAAGAACATAACCCTTGTGAATTTCAGACATCTATTGTATATCTGCTCATACGCAATTTCTATGACACTGATTTTTACAGCTAACGTAAACTTTTTCTTAGTACAGAGCATTTTCTTAAGAAAATCACACTTTGTTCCTTAATT
>NW_004524744.1:4493464-4501382 GCF_000260255.1 Octodon degus
TCTCCCTACCAGTAAGTATATTTGGCCCCTTTGTTGAAAAGGAGGTGGCTTAGTGTGTTTGTAGAGGCTTCTGCATCTTCTAATCTATTCCATTGCTCCTCAGGTCTATTTTCTTGTCAGTACCATGCTTATTTTATCTCATTAGCTTTGTAGTATAGATTCAAGTCAGGAATTGTAATGCCTCCTGTCTTGTATTTGTTGCCAGGATTGCCTTTGCTATTCTAGGTCTTTTCTGGTTCAAAAAAAAATTAGGAATGATTTCTCTAGGTCTTTTAGGTATGTTGGTTGTAGTTTGATAGGGATTGCATTAAATCTGTACCACAATTTTGGGAATGTGGCCATTTTCACAGTGTCAGATCTTGCTATCCAAGGACAGGGAATATCTTTCCATTTTCTGAAATCCTCTACAACCTCTTTTTTTCAGACTGCTGTAATTTTACTTGAAATAATCTTTGAGTTCTTTAGTTAGATTAATTCCAAGGTATTCCATTGTCCATGATGGTATTGTAAAAGGTATTGATTATTTAATTTCCCTCTCAGTATATTTGTTATCTGTGAAGAGGAATGATGTTGACATTTGGGTATTGACTGTGTATCCTTCTATGCTACTGAATTTCTTTATCAATTCTAGTAGCTTCTTGGTGGAGATTTTTGGGTCTTCCAAGTAAAGTATCATGTCACTTGCAATAAAGATAATTTAACTCCTTCTTTACCTATTCTTATTCCTTTTATGTCTCTCTCTTGTCTAATGGCTCTAGCTAATGATTCCAGAAATATATAGAATAGGAGGTATGATAAAGGACGTTCTTGTCTTGTACCAGATTGGAGAGTAAAATATTTTAGTTTTTCCCTCATTAGAATTATGTTAGCCATTGGGTTATCATAGATGGCTTTTATCAGATTGAAGTAGAATCCATCTATTCCAGTGTTCTGTAGGACTTTTTACATGAATGAGTGTTGGACTTTGTCAAAAGCCTTTTCTGCATCAATTGAGATGGTCATGTGATGTTCAGATTTCACTCTGTTGATATAGTGTATTACATTTATAGATTTTTGAATATCAAACCATCCTTGCATCCCTGGGATGAATGCTACCTGGTCATGGTGTATGATCTTCTTGTTGATTTGCTGTATTCCGTTTGCTAGGATTTTATTGAGGATTTTTGCATCTATGTTCATGAAGGAGATTGGCCTGTTGTTCTCTTTATTAGTTGTGTCTTTCCCTGGTTTTGATATCAGTATAATACTTGCCTCCAGGAATGATTTTGGGAGGATTCCCTCCTTTCAATTTCATTGAAGGGTTTAAGAAGTATAGAGACTATATCTTCCATAAAATTCTTGTAGAATTCAGTTGTGAATCCATCAGAATCTGGACTTTTCTTTGTCAGTAGGCTTTTTTTTATTATGTTTCATATTTCATTGGCTGTTATTGGGTTATTGAGGTGGTTATATCTTGTTGATTCAGTTTTGGTAATTTGTACATTTCTAGGAATCTGTCCATTTCATCTGTGTCTTCTATTGTGTGAGAGTAAGGATTCTCAAAGTAGCTATTGATAATCTTCTGAATTTCCATGGTGTCTGTGGTGATTATGCCCTTTTCATTCCTTCTTGCTTGCAATTGATTTTTTTCTTTCCTCTTTTTGATGAGGTTAGCTAGGGACTTATCAACTTTATTTAGTCTTTTAAAGAACCAGCTTTTTGATTTGTTAATTTTTTGAACTATTTTCTTCATCTCAATTGAATTAATAGCTACTCTAATCTTTTTGATTTCTTCCTGTCTTTGGGCTTTGGGTTTGATTTGCTCTTCCTTTTCTAGATGTTGGAGGTGCAGTATTGGAGTATTTATTTGTTCCCATTCTGTTTTCCTAATGTGTTAATTCACAGCTATAAATTTCCCTCTGAGAACTGCTTTCATCGCATCCCATAAATTCTGATAAGTTCTGCTTGAATTTTCATTAATTGTACATACTGTTCAATTACTTGTTTAATTTCATCTATGACCCATTAGTTGCAGAGGAGAGTGTTGCTCAATTTCCATGTATTTGTGTGGGGGGGGATGGATTCTGGTTTCTTTTGTCATTTATTTCCAGTTGCACTGCGGTAGATAATATGCACGGAATAATTTCTGTTTTCTTGCATATACTTAAGCATGACCCATGGATTAGTATGTGTTCTATGTTAGAAAATGACCCATGTGGAGCTGAATAACATGTCTTTTGAGTTGTGGTTGGGTGGAACACTCTGTGTATGTCTACTAAGTGCATTTGTTCCAAGCTGTGGTTGATTTCCGCTACTTTGCTAATTTTTTGTCTGCTTGACGTATGTTTTTGTGATAAGGTGGTGTTAAAGTCTCCTGTTAAGATTGTGGTATTTCGGGCCAGGGAGATGGCTCAGTAGAATAACTGCTTCTTTGGCAAGAGCAAAAAAAAAAAAAAAAAAAAAGATTGTGGTATTGCATATTATACTTTTCATGTTCATTAAGATTTGTCTTACATGGTTTGGTGCTCTCATGTTTGGTGCATACATATTTATGAGTGTTACCCCTTCCTCTTTTATTTTGCCCCTAACCAGTGTATGGTGGCCTTCTTTATTTCATTTGATCATTCTTGGTTTGAAGTTGAGACTGTCTGAGAACAGGATTGCTACTCCTGTTTTTCTCTGAGATGCTGGTGCATGTAGTATTGTTTTCCATCCTTTGACTTTCAGTGTATAAATTTCTTTATGTGTTAAGTGTGTTTCTTATATACAGCAGATTGTTGGATTGTGTTTTCTAATCCACTGTGCCAGTCTGTTTCTTTTTATTGGTGAATTGAGTCCATTTACATTGATGGTTATAATTGAGATGTATTGACTTATGATCAACATGTTATTTACCTGCTGTTGTTTACTCCTTTTTGTCCTGTGTTTAATTGTTTTCCATATTTAGTTAGTTTCTTCTCTTGTTTGTGGAGTTCTGATCATTTTGGTCCCTCTCTAGAACATCTTTTAGTGATCTACGTAGGCTTGGCTTTGTCGTCATGTAATTCTTTAGTTGTTCTTTGTCATGAAAGTATTTCACTTCTCCATCAAACTTGAAAGAGAGTTTTTCAGGGTGTAGTAGTCTGGGCTGGAATTTGTCTTCATAGAGGACTTGAAGTATTCTGCTCCATGCTTTTTTTGCCTTCATGTTATATGAAGAGAAGTCTACTGTTATTCTCATGGGTGTACCTTTAAATGTGATCTGTTTATTTTCTCTAGTGGCTTTCACTATATTATTCTTTTGCTGAACTTCTTGGATCTTCACTATTATATGTTTCATTGTGTTTTTATTTAGAATGAAGTTATTTGGAGTTTTGTATGCTTCATTTACCTGAATATCAGATTATTTCCTCATATTTGGGAAGTTTTCTGCTATTTTTCCATCCACATTCTTTTTATATCATTTGTATTGACTCCTTCTTTGTCATTGATGCCTATTAGTCTCACATTGTTCATCTTTGCATCATCTTGTAGGTGATGGATTGTTTTTCCTGCATCCTAGTTATTTTTAAGAGATCTTTTCTCACCTTTTCACTAGCTGTGACAGCATCTTTAAGTACTGAAACTCTATCTTCACTTTCACTCAAACAGTTTTGCAGGTTTGTGATTGAGATTTTAAGTTACTGTATATCTCTTTGACTCAGTTTCATGCAATCTATTTATTTCCTATATTGCTCATTCAAGGATCCTATCATTTTCCTAATGTCCTCTATTTTTTGTCAGTGTCTTCTTGAGATGTAGTTATTAATTCTTTTATTATAGATATTATCTCTGATCTGATTTCCGCTATATGTTTCTCCATTTGATCCTTTACTTCAGATGCTATTAATTGAGATTTCTTTTTTCATTTCAGATGTTATTTCTGATCTGAGTTACTCTATACCTTTCTGCAGTTATTTCTTTTACTTCAGACACTATTGATTCAGATATTTCACCTGTGTGATTCCCAATTTCTTCTGTGCTAGGGTCCTTTGCACTTATTCTGGGTTAGCTCAAAGCCTGAGATTGCGTTTTACTCCTTCTCTTTGTCATTTTCTATAGCACTGACCTCTGACCTTTTGTGTAGAGCTTTGTTGCAGTTGTAACCTTAGCACCTAGTGACATTCAGGTGTAGATCTATTAAGTTTCAGTTCATCCAGTTGTGCCTGGCTTGGATCGAGCTGTTGTGCTCTGCTCCTTCCTGCTGCAGCCCTTGGAAGTGAACCTGTTTTGCCCCTCTGTAAAGATGTTCAGGTCCTGTATTAGTTGGGTGGTTCTGGCCCCTAGTCTCTCTGAAGGAACTTCAGCTGCAGAGTTTCACCCTGGGCCTGTATGCCAGGCCTGATCTCCGTCTGGAGAGTCCAGGACGTGCAGGTTAGCGCAGAAGCTCTCCCACACATTTGCAGTGCCTGGACTTGTGCTGGGTCTGGGAAGTCTCTAGAGCACGACAGAAGTTCTCATTCACTCAACGGGCTTGGGTGGACCTCAAGAAGTGTTGAGGGGTCCGGTGAGTGCAGGGGGTGTCACTCATGCAGCATGCCTGGGCTTGGTCCACAGAGGTTCAGTGAGCTCAGGGGAGCCAGAAGCTCTCCCACATATTCACCAGGCCTGAGGTTGGCCTGGGTTGGGAGGGATCCCAAGATCACAGCAGAAGTTCTCACTCATTTGGTGTCCTTCAGTGGGCTTTGGAGGGTTGGAGGGGTCTCACTGATGTGGCATGACTGGGCTTGGTCCGGAGAGTTCCAGTGGATACAGGGGAGCTGGCAAAAATTCTTATCTTGATAAGTTGTTAAATATTGAATTAAAGTAACAATCATTTCTTCTAAATAAATTAATTCATTGAATTAATATGTGTTACTCTGCTAATTAGGACTCTATTCTTTAAAGATTAACATCTTTATAATGCAAATTCAAATGATTACAGGAAATGAAACAATGTAAAATTCAACACAACAAAATTAGCAAGTTGGAAAAATGAATTATTATTTTTGTAAGATTCACACTTTAAATTTTGATCTGTACAATACTAAATAGTCCCCAAAGCTCAAATTCATCTATTTAGTACTGTTATAAACATGAACACAAAGAAGGATTTTTTTTTTTGGCTAGTTCTGTCTGCTTAAGGGCGGGTTTGGTGCAGCATGTGGGGATGGGGATTGAACCACTGTCCCCTGCGCCTGACTGCATTTGCCCAAAGGGTGCTTCAAACAACTGAGCCATTAGGCAAGCCCCCAACGTGAACATAGAAAAAGCCTAGAAATATATACTATCACTTGAAATAGTGTATATTAAAATAAAGCATCACAAATCATTGCTTGAAGGAAGAATGCATTGGCAGATAATGTCAAACAATCATTTATCCATATTTTTGTTTTAACAATAATGTGTAATATACTACTTCTTTTTTCAAACAACTTAGACGTCCTAGTAAGTCCTTTAAACTAGTGTCTTTTCCATAAATTCAGCTCTTCAGTCCTCACATTCCACACACCCCTATGACACGTGGCTTCCAATTTTGTCATCTCCTTCCCAGCTGGTTGAGTGAGAAAAGAACACCGAGGCTTTGATATGTTCAAGCCAGAAGTGGCAAACAGCACTGCTGCTTGTATTCCACTACCTAAATTCCTGTTATGTAGCTGCATGGCAAGAAAGTTTTGAGTTGTAGTCTAGACCTCTAGCCAAATAGAAGGTAAAGATTTGCGTTCTAGTGAACAGATTCTATTACCTGCAAAAGAATGTGGCCACAACCAATAGTATGTGGGAGAAAAAGAGTGTGTGCTTGACAAAGCAGGTTCTGAGGTCAGGGGCTAATGTTAGCATTAGGGGACATCATTTCCTGTGGGATCTGCATGTGCAAATAGGTCATTTTATACCTATCTGATGGAATTAGTGATAAGTAAAAATGAGACAAGTTGAAGGTATTGTGTAAGTATTGAGCACATGGTAGAGTGTTTCATAGCTGTAATTGTTAGTTATCTTCACATAGTGCCTCAGTTCTCCTTGTTAATTGATTCCAGGAGGAATGATGAATACTGAAAATAGGGAGTATACAGCAAATTGCTTTGGCTGGAAAGTGTAGTAAGCTGAGATGCAATCAACACCTACAAGTTCTAGCTTGTACCTTGTTTACCCAACAGTGAGTAGAAGAGCAAATGTTTGCATCAAAATACATAGAATGCCAAATTTGAACAATTTCCAAACAGCCCAGCATCAAGATTTGGCTGCACTAGCAATCTTAGCTGTTAGAATTGGCACAGGAAATGAAGCCCACTTTCACCCCAGTGGAGAATAAAAGTTGTCAAATGACCTAAATTGCTTCTTCAAAAGTGGTGCATGCTATGGTAATTAACTTTTCAATGTAGGGAGCATTTTTATTGAAATCTACCTGGATTCCCAGTTTTAATCAGAAGTCTGAGCAGCAAGATAGAAATGTATGATATAAACTATGCCTCCTTAAGCATAGGTATGGTTCAAGAATTATGCTCAAATAATCTACGTCTATGTATCTCATAAACAATTATTTGGAAAGACATATATGTCTAATTGAAAATCATGCCATGTCCTCCATTCTAATCTATCAATCTCCCAGATTATCTTCTTTCTTATGGATTAAATTAAATTTAAAAACTCAGCTTGGTGGATGCAGAGATAAGTCAGCTGCAAATACTTCACTACTGAAATGAATTTATCATCAAAACCATTGGCACTTCCCCTTCCCCTGTGTTTACCTAGTAGGCGCTGGACTTGCCATGGTAACTGTCATTCATGAAGACTAAAGGACCTAAAGGAGAATGAATGTTTTGCTTCTTTTCTCAATTCACCAATCAGATGGCTCTTTCTGCTTCTTCAAGGAGGACTGTGTAATACAGTGTGATGTTAATTGTGATATGTCAATTTGAGTGGATTAAGAAACACCTAAAGGATTAGTGGGGCACAGTTCCAATATGTCTGTAGATGACTGACACACAGGCTGCAAACTGAGGAGTGACCCACCCTGGATGGGCATGTCAGCAACCAATATGCTTGTAGCTTGGACAGAATAAAAAGGAGAAAGTCTGTATTTTGCACCTCAGAAAACCTCTGGTATTTGCCATTTCTTTTGGATGTTGGGTATAGATTTTTCAGGCTTCTAGTACAGATTTCTGTCTACTCATGAGGACCTTTAGCTTTCAGACACAAACTTCAACAAAACTTCCATGAGCTCTAGCCCTTTGATTTTATACTGGATGCTCTCACCTCCCAGTGCAGAGAGTCATTGTGCATTCTTCCAAAATTCTGCCTCTAATGAACTCTCACACACAGAAATGGCTGAAAAAGTTTTTTCCTTACTCTTTGTCTCAGAAAGGGCAGATGTTTCACCTTTTGGCCATAAAATAATAATAGGGAATGAGAACAAACTGTTCACACAAATCTATCCCATCCTAGTTATCTAGATATAAAACCTATTCAGTTAGTCCCAAGTATTGAAAAATTGAGGGTAAACATATTACATTGTTAGATAATAGCATAGAAGTGGTAATACTGATGCTTCAAGAATCAATATAACTCAGAGTAAGTTTATACAATCAAATCCTTTCACTCAAATGGAAGGAAGAGGATAATAGAGGGCAAAACAACGGTGAAACTGGAGCAGAGGAAACTGATACAAATAAAAACTACAGGGCTGGGGAGATTGCTTGACTGTCTTAGTGCCTGCTTGGCAAGCACAAGGAACCAAGGTCGATCCCTGGTATTGTGTACTGTGCTGGTTTTAGAAGCCTAGTCTTGCTTTGCAGGCTCAAGACCTGGTGTGGTGACACATGCCTAAAATCCCAGCACTGGGAAGGTTGAGACAAGAGGATTACTATGAGTCTGAACTGTGTAGTGAGACTGTGTATCAAATAAATAAAAATTAATTAATTAATTAAAATAAACACTACAA
>NW_004524744.1:4501482-4509382 GCF_000260255.1 Octodon degus
ATATCTGTCCTCAATGAATTTTATACTTAGCAAACATACCCTTGAAAACTAAAAGTAAAATATTTTCCAGTTATACAAACTTGAAATATTCTAATACCTCCGGAAGTAGTATATAGAAATAATAAGACCATAATCTACAATGCAAGAGAAGTTTCTCTATCCTCCTGGATAAAGAATGAAGAGCTCTCAAAATGGTAGTTTAGATGAACCCATTTAAAAGGTCATTGAACCCAAAAGCTACAACTTTTGTTGCATAGTTCCTGCTTTACCTTGGTCTTAACCATCCAGCAGAAAAGTATAAAATTGAAATATAAGAAGTAAAGCCGTGTTGTTATGTTGAGCTGTAGGGTACTCAGGTCAACAATTTCTGACATTGCCAGTTAAGGGGAAGACACAATACTATTATGGACTACTGAACACTTTTAGATTATTTTGCTGAGTTTGCACACCTATAATATTCAAATAACGGATCTTACCAAAAAAGGGGATACAGATGAATGTCCATTTTGTGTCTGTGTATTCAAAGTGGTAAGGATAGATATATAGTTACATTCTCTTAATGAATAGAGTGATTTGCTTTAATGGTGTTTGTAGATAGGATATCATGTCCACATCTTGTACAGCAATCAACCACTGCGAGGAATGTATGCAATGTGTTAATTATTGAAACTGTCCTACCAATTTGATTTGAAAATGTCTCATTGCTATTTGTTTATCAATAAAATTATGGAAAAAAATAAAAATAAAAAATCATTGAAGATGTTCACAAAACAGTATCAATCTTATGTCAGGTTATATACATATTTTTTTCATGTGTGTGTGTGTGTGTGTCTGTGTGTATATGTGTAAAAGACAAGGAAGAACTAATGTAAAGTCAATAAAAATGGAAACACACTTTTTAAAGTTTCTAACACTAGGAGAAAATATGTCTTATAAACAGATTGTGAGCCAAAGAAACAGTATAAATCATAAAGCAAAAATTAAAAAACAATATTCAGAAATTGATTAAATATTAATTAATTCAAAATTAAATTAAATATTTCAAAATAATATTCAAAAATTAAAATTTAATTGTGAGTCCAGCTAAAAGGTCAGAATGTAGTGTATCATAATTATGATCTGTGATCAATTCAGAATACTCACACAATTAATATATTCACAGATATCAACTAAGAAAATGTTTTCATGATAGTAAAGAATTACTAAGAATAAAACATAACAAAAATACTGGAATGGCAAATATATGACCAGCACTTCTAACAGTTTGAGGATAGGATATCGCAAAAAGTTCTAGTATATGGTGAATGTGGACAGTGTCCATGACGCTTAATGATGTCCAGGTGTCACTTTTGGGACTGAGCTACTGCTATTTCCTTGATAGTCACCCTGTAGAATGGTCAGAATCATGACCCATAGGGTGCAGGAGAAGTCCATTTGTAGAGTATGCTGATGGAACTATTTTGGTGCTGTATACAGAAGAATAATTGAAAGACTGATGTTGTATACCTCTTATTCTCCTGTGTTTAGTTGTTTGCCCTATTTGGTGGGTTCTTTCCATTCTCATTCATGGAGTTGTGGTCATTCTGTTCCCTCTCTAGATCATCTTTTAGTAGTCTATGCAGAGTTGACTATGTTGTCATGAAATATGTTACATGTTCTTTGTCATGGAAGTATTTCACTTCTCCATCAAACTTGAAATTTGAGGGATAGCAGTCTGGGTTGGAATTTGTTTTCTTGCAATAGCTGAAGTACTTTATTCCATGATCTTCTTGATTTGATGGTTTGTGAGGAGAGACCTGCCACTATTCTGATGGATTTTCCTTTAATTGTGATCTGTTTCTTTTCTCTAGCAGCTTTTAGTATACTGTTACTGTGCTGAATTTTTGAGATCTTGATTATTATATATTTGGGTGTAGTTTCATTGGGTTGATGTTACTCAGAGTTCGATATGCTTCAGTTACTGTATGTCATATAGTTTCCCCATATTTGGGAAGTTTTATGCTGTTACTTCTGCCCATATTCTTTTTATATCATTTGTACTGACTTCTTTCTTGTTGATGTCTAATAGTCTTACCTTGTTCATCTTTCCATCAAATTGAAGATATAGAATTATTTTTCCTGTATCCTAGTTGTTTTTAAGAGATCTTGTCTTACTAGCTATAATGCTATCTTCAAGGTCTGAAAGTCTATTTTTACTTTCATTCAAATGGATTTGCCACCTTGTAATTGAGGTTTTAATTTCCTGTATAGCACTTTGAATCTGCTTCATGCATTCTATTTCGTTCCTATATTGTTCATTCAAGAAGTCCATTATTTTCTATTTTCCTCTATTTTTTATCAGTGTCTTCTTTAAAAGTACCTAATACTTCTTTCATTATAGTTATAATTTCTTTTTTACTTCAGAAATTAGGTTTGATCTGATTTCCTCTATACTTTTCTGCTGTTGTTTCTTTACTTCCAACGTTATTATTTCAGAGCCTTCAGATGTGTGCTTTCCAATTTCTTCTATGCTATTGTACCCTGAATTTGCTCTGGGTGGGCTCGGGGCCTGAGACTGCATTTTGTTCCTTCTCTTTGTCATTAGCACTGTCTTCTGACCTTTGGAGTAGAGCTTAGATAAGTTATTTCCTTAACACCAGATCCAGATCTACTAAGTTCGAACTCGTCCAGGTGGGTGTGGCTTGGGTCTGGCTGTTGTGCTCCACTTCTTCCTGCTGCAACCCTTGGAGGTGAATCTGCTATGCCACTCTGGCAAGATGTTCTGCTCCTGGATCAGCTGGGTGGGTCTTGCCTCTAGCCTGTCTGCAGGGAGTTCTGATGCAGGGTTCCACACGGGCCCGCCGGGCCTGGGTGCCTGCTGGAGTGAGGGTCCAGTGGGATCCAGGTGGTCCCACTCCTATCCCTCTTGACTGTTATCCTAGTTCTCATTTCTTTTAAAAGAATTGCTTTTACTTAACTTGTTTTTTCATCTTTAGTTCTCTATAATCTAAATTTTGCTCCTACAACATTACTGCAACTCATCTTACTGCAATGTCCATCAAAGTGCCAGTTTTGATGGATATGTTCCTATGTAAGGTAATTTATGGTGTCTGGTATTTAGCTTAATGGCCCAAGTGCCTGCCTGGCAAACATAAGGTACTGAGTTTGATTCTCAGAAATAATTAAACAAACTAGTTTATGAATTATTTGTCACTGTCTTGAGTATTTTTACATTTAGGTTTAGGTTTTTTATTGGGGCGGTGGTTGTTTGGTATTACTGCACTACCAGCATGTATATATAGAATCTAGAGTTTTATACATGCTACATGCTTTAATTATTCTTCTCATTGTCAATACAAAAGTACCAAACAACAAAAGTCATGAAAGTAAAAGGTTATCTCAGATTGTGGTCTGTAGAGGTTTGTCTATGGTCGGCTGGCTTCAAGGAAGGGTGGCACAGCAGAGGGTATCTCAGGGGAGAAACAGTCTGTACCAAAGCAGCTCAGGCAAAGAGCAGTAAAGTAGCAGCTGTGGCCTTCCTTCTGTCACATATATTCCATTCAGGCTACACATATTTTGACCTGTGCTACACACAACCAAGAGAGAGTTCCTTTAATTTCAGCATCACACAGTAAATCCCAGAACAACATCCTAGAATTCCAAAATTTCCCATGTACAAGTTCATGAGGTTTTCCAGTTTCATCTACATACAAGCCATAACATCCCATCCCTTGCCACCAAAAGACTCATGCACATTCCTTCATGCAAAAGTTCATCTCTAAGAGTTGCCAACTCCTAAGTATTGCTAGGTAGTCCAAGTTCAAAGTCTTCTCTGAGATTAAAGTCAATTTTTTAATTGTGTGACACTTACACTAATGAAAAGAAAGTTAAATATCTGTGACATCCAATGGCACAAGAAAAATTTTCCCTTTCCAAATAGGAGTGCAGAAAAAAGAATGGGACCAAATTAAGTTCAAAATCCAAGAGAACAATACATCCCCTATTTCATGTCCATCATTAAGGCAGTCTATGGCAAGATGGGAACTGCAGAAGGCTTGGGTGGCTGTGCTCCTAGAGCAATGAGGCCGGTTGAAGATTTCTTGGCTTCTCTCTTTGGCTGGCTTTGCTCACTTCTTGAAGATTTCCTCAGAATATCCAAATTTTTGGTTTCTCCAACCTTCTGGGATCTTCACTGAACCTTCAGCTTCACATTTGCAGCTTCACACACTGCTTTCTTAGAGACACACTGCCTGAACTCCCAACCCTTCTTTTGAAGTCTTGGTAGAAGCCCTCCTTATTCTACAGCTTTTGCATTCTTTATTCACAGATGGAGAGGTATCCAGCCTTCCTTCTCACTTGGCTGTAGGAGTCCAGTGCCTCGATTGTTGAACAATGGAAACCCAATCCTAAGGAACAAATTCTCTAGGTCACCACCATTCTGGAATATGTTCTGTAGCTCACTTCTCAAAGTCTTGTCTGCAATTTTGAGGCTGTAAAATGTGGAGTCTTGCTTGTTTTTGTGTTGTCTCTGGGTCATATTTTCTATTGTCCAGTTTTGTTTCAGCATCAAAATTATCTTCTGCTCCATCTTTGCAGGCTAAAAATTCACCAGAGCAAACTCAAAACATTTTAAATAATTTTGCTGGGCTATTTAGTCTTGATTCTCAACATAGATTCATCCTCCCACAAAAAAATGTTCATGCCATTGCCTCTTGAAATGTCTCTGTAAGATTAATTTTTCTGCTGCCCTAAATCTAAGTCTCAGGACACAGGAAAAATGAAGTCAAACTTTATCTCATTTCTCAGAGGGAACTACCCACTTGGGCCCTCCTCCTGTCCCTCTCTCAGACAGGAACTTTCTTTCCCTCAATAAATATATTCTGCTCATAACCTCCATTTGTTCCTAAAATTCATTGTTTGGTTTTAGAGAACACTAACTCATCCGGGTCAGGTCGGGAGATCATCTTTCTCTCTGTCAATTGGAGGTTCCCTGTATCATTTGTAGGTCACCCACCTGAGATCATTTTTCATTTTGTAGAGGTTATAGTTCATAGTCAGCTGACCACAAGGCAGGTATGGCAGAGGGACATTGCCAAAAAGAAATACTCCATTGATAAGCAGGGCAGGCAAAAGGCAGCAAAAACCAAAGTAGCAAAGAGGCAGCAACATTCTCTGTCCTTTGTATTCCATCCAGGCTATCTGCCCTTTTTGCAGTGTCACCCACACCCAGTTGGGACAACCTTTATCTCAACATAGCACACATAAGCCCAGCATCACATGCTAGATTCAATCTGAATACTCTACTTATGAAAGCATAAGACTTTGGGGGTACTGTGACATCTAGATGTAAGTCGGAACACTAAGCCAGTCCTATAATATTGAGCTACACTGCCAACTCCTCTGTTTTCTTTATTGAAGTGTGCTTTCTTAATCTATCTTCCTTTCTTTAGTTAGTGTATTAAAATAAGTTACTCCTGGTCCTTTTTTATTTCAGAATATTTCTGTTTTCACTTTATAACTTCTTTCTTTTGCTGAATCTCATTCCTTCCTTGTAAAGTTAGCACTACCAATTTTCATCATTCTCTGCATATTATTTGGCACACCAGTCACCTCTTTGAATTTAAGTTCCATTGGTACTTCCAGATCTAATATTTCATCTTAGAGAACTCTCTAGATATTTGAAAATCCACCCATTACCAATTTATGTAATTAATATGAATTCAGCATCTACCATGCACTAAGAAGTGTTGGAAACAGAACAGTCCACCACACAAGCCAAGATTCCTGTTTTCATTTTCTTGGATATTTCATGGGGATTTCAAGTTTAAAATATCTTAAAGTTCAAAATATCCTATTGCACACATTCTTTAATCTTTTCTTTTTTAATGAATGTCATATCAAATGATGCCATCCACTTGGGGATCTAAGCAGAAACCTTGGAGTGATCCCAGACTGCCCTTGTGTCCTCATCTCTCACATTGAGTCACTCTACTCCCCTGGTTTCTGTCCTTCCAAATCCAGGTCCTCATGTTCACCCATATGCACATTTCAGAGTTGTGTGAATTGCTGTGAGATTTACTCACTATCAACATAATTCTGCAAACTGCTTCCAAATTTATCATTCTAAAATTAAATTTTTAATCAAAATATCTCATTTTGTGCTTCCTTATTTCTTAGAAATAAGTCAAGCTATTATCCTATTTCACATCATCCACTATGATGTTTGTCTGTTAGCATCATCTTCTCTAAGCATCCAGGGCCCTCTAGGATGCAATTAAAACAAACAATTCACATTTTCATGAAAGTGTTGTAATGTGCATGACAATTCAATCATGTGTCTATTATTCTTGTCCATCCAAAATAAATCAAGAAATATACCAAATGCCTAAAATGAGGAACATTCATATTATTCCAGATTTTTAGAAAATAAATAAATTTAAGTTATCTATTCAGGGAAAAATAGTAATTTATCTACAGTGATAAGAACAGAACTCAAACTTTTCAGCTTATCTTTAAAAAGTAAAATTTTCACCCAAACCTACTAAATAAAAAAACCCTTTTAAAAAATCACCCAGCAAAATTCAATGCTTTGCATTTATACCTCACCTTAACTTCCTATATTATACCTTAAAATTAGATTTTTTCTATTTTTCTCATTTCAACAAGATATGAAAGGAAATCAGAAGAAGCAGAAATGGGGGAGAAGGAAGAGAGAAGAGTGGCATTAAAACAGCGTGTGTGTTAGGTCCAATTGCCAATTCTCCAAGAATAATGTAATCATTATGTACCAAAAACATGTACAGATAAAATACATTTACATACATACATACATACATACATACATACATAGTTGCATAAAAAAGAAAAAATGTTATGAATCTCACTTTAGAAATGAAAACACAATATGACTATCTACAGTGATATTACTATTTAATAATTGAATATTTTGAAAACTAAAAAATGAACTTACGAAACAAATGGTAGGAACTGAGTGCTCTTAGACTACATATGCAAAGTAAGTATGTATATATTCCATAAAATTAGAAATTCTTATCTTTTTAAATAATTTTATTGAGAAACAAATACCAATGAGATAGTTTCAAAGCCAATTACTAGAACAGTTTTAATAACTAATGCATTGTGCATTGTTCTTAGTGGTTATTCATTGTACAAGATGCACACATGATATCCTGTTCACAAACACTATTAGAACAAATCTCAATTATTCAATGATGAAAGAGAATGCAGCTTTGTATCTATCCTAATGATGGTGAACCTACAGATACAAAATGGTGGTTCTTTTGTATCCCTTTTTTTTGTTTAGTTTTGCCAGAGAAGGGTATTCAATTGTCATTTAAATATTGTAAATGCCTGAACTCAGGAAAATATTCCAATATAGTCCAGTAGTCCATAATAGCAGTGGGTTTTCCATAAGACTGACAATGACAGAAGTTGCCCAGGGAGATGGATCAGTAGAATAAACACTTGTATGGCAAGGGCAAGGGCCTGAGTTCAATCCCCGGTTCTGCCAAAATAAATAAATAAAAAAAAGTTGTTGACTTGAGCCTTTTACAGCTCAGTATATTAATATAGCGCTACTTTTTATACCTTGTTGTTATACTTTTCTGCTGGATGGTTAAGATCAAGATAAAGAAAGACTGATTTATAACAAGTATTGTAACTTTTGTATCTGATAAGGTCAGTCAAATCCCCTCAGGATTTATCCTGAAACCCTCTACCACAGTTTGTAGTTCCGTTGTGTCAGCCATGTGAATGTGTCATGGCCATTGCTTGAACAATTTGCTCTCTGTGAATGCCTGAAAGAATGTTTTCTCTCCATGTAACTCTCCTTAGGCACATTCTACATCATTGGTCACTTTCCTCTGTGGCCCCATAATCTCCTTGATCAGAAAATTTGGGA
>NW_004524744.1:4520157-4539359 GCF_000260255.1 Octodon degus
TTTTTTTTGGTGGAATGGGGGATTGAACCCAGGCCCTTGTGCTTACCAAGGAAGTGCTTATTCTACTGAGCCATATCCCCAGCCTAGAAATGTATTAATAGGAAATAGATACACAAAAATTTAAGTACAAGGAGGATTTTTCCAATTCAAATGACAGTATTATATTAAGTTCTGACAAGTCATATAAAATATTGTGTGGAAAAATACAAAAATTCTGTAAAAAGATTTTTAAAGTGATAAAATGCTAGAAAGCAGGATGAATAACTGAAAGTGCACATGTATGCTCTGAAACACACAGATTTGGGCTGAAATATTATCTACATGACCTGGTCACCGCAGGACTCCAGTCTAACTGGTTGACCTGGCCTCTTATCCTTGCCTTGTCTGTGACAGCAGCTTCATAGGGGTATTGCCCTGTGCCAAGCACACATACATGAATACCCAGTTCACTGGGATATATATTGAAAGGGAAAGCCTGAAAGAAACAGATTAATTTGAAATTTTTTTAACTGTAAAGAGGTGTCTTAACTTGTCTTCTCTTCCAGCAAATCATCATTTTGCACCCTGAACAGTTTGCAATAGAACTAATGACCATAAATTGTATCAATTTTCTTCTTGACTTTGCATGAATATAATACTGGGACAGGTCTTACAGTGTTCAAACCAGAAAACCATGGAAGATCAGTATATATTTAAAATTGAAAGTTAAGCCAATCTAACTCCTTGTGCTGGAATTTAAATCTCAGATGTTTTCTATATGATTATATATGCTGTTCCTATCCATTTATATTGAGTCTGAACTTCTCCAAATACTTTCTAAAATACATGTTAACTTAATGCATTATATGTCCTAATTCTTGCTAAATATTTATTTTTGCAGCTTTTACAACTGGGACAGTCAGATAGCTATTTGTAATTCAAGTCCCAATTATCAAGTGATTGATGACAATCCAGATGGCTTACTTTTCAAATATAAAAAAGACAGAAAAATTCTCAGTGTGGATCCAAAGGTAATCCTGGTTCATATTTATATATCTTTGCAAATTCTATTGTATTTGTACTATATCCAAAAGTTGAATAGCTGACACCTTAAGATGTTTTACACTAGAAAGGAAAAACTGCTTTAAAACTTAAAGTGCATACATTCTTTAGAAAGAAAAACTATAAAGCTTAATTCATTTTCAAAAATTAATAAGAAAGAGTTCAGGGAGAATTTGAACAGACTTTGCATATGAGAAAACCTCTCCATGAAAAGCAGCAGAATGAGATGAATCAGTGGGTGCGATGTCCAGCTGCATTTGCTCGTGGTAGTGTGGTGATTTATTTTGGAGAGACTCTAAACTCACATTTATATCTGGAATTTTAGCATCTCTTTATATGTGTCTAAGACTAAAAAAGAATATGGCCCTTAACATATATCTAAATGTTCATTTAGGAAACACATTATCTTTCAAGTATCTTAAAAACATGCTCTACAATATTTTCAATTAATTAAAAGAATAAATATTTTCATCTGAAATGTTTTAAAAGGTTGCTATTGTATCATGACTATTTATTATGAACTGATATCTGAGGATGAAAGTTGAGACTTAATATCATGTGGTACTTGGATTGTTTAGATGTTATTTTAATATTTGTAAAAAATTATTCACATTCTCATGACAATATCAGTCTATAATCCAAAGACAAGAAAAATATTCTTTTGGACTGAGGAAAATAAGAATTATGTGATACTTGGTGTAGAGGCAAGGATGAGACAAAATTAAAAAAGAAGCATCAGGGTTTTTATTGTTTTTCCTAAACGTTTGTAGAGATTCAAAATCAAAATTCCTTTTTTCTTATTCACTTAATACAGTTCCTGGTACATTGATGTGCTCAGTAACAATGTGTCCAAAAACTAAATGAATGAAATTCTATAGCAATAAATGGATTATGCCTGCAATCCATCAGCTGCAAGTATTAGAAAGCCCAAGTTAGTGATTTCAACAGCATCGAGACCTCTTTCCCACATGTGAGTCCAGCGAGAGGCAAGCCAAGTTTGAGCTGGCAGCTCTCTCGTCATCTAGACAGGGCAACCCTCGTCCCCGGAGTGCCTGTGGCAGGGGAGGAAGGAGGCAAGAAGGGCTACAAAAGACCTGCCTTCCCCTCTTTTTAAGGTTTCCCAAAAGCTGCTACACAACTGTTCTCTCAAGTCCTGTTACATGAGGGGAGCCATTTGGCGATGTCTGACGATACTGTAATCTTTCTTCAGGTGGCCTGGACCATGCACCCTGCTTTAGCTTTTTATGGGACAGAGAAAAAAAGAGGCTTAGATGGACAGCTAAACAGTTTCTGGGGCTGGTGAGATGGCTCAGTGGTCTAAAGCACCTACTTAAAACAAGCTTAGCAAAGTACATGAACCGCGGTTCAATCCCCCAGCACCACATGCCAGCCAGCCCCACCCCCAGGCAGGCTGAGCCGGCCACACACACACACACACACACACACACACAAATAAATAAATAAATAAATAAACAGTTCTGACACATGCTAACTCTTTCCAAAGAATGCTACTCTTTTTTAGTCTCAGGGTTCTGAGTGAAATAAGATACAAAATCAGAAAATCTCTAGAGCCATATTTACTATAAATGTATAAGTATGAAAAATGTTTATCAACGTGCCTTATCTCCAGCAGTGCCTCTTTACTAATGGCTGTCAAAATGTGAATAGTTCAGGCAAGTATAGAAAACTAAACATTAATTAAACAATAAATAGTATTCAGAAACTTCCTTCAGAATGCTAAGCTATGTACATAACATCATTAATATTCATGAGGAAATGCAAGACAAATCTTTCAATCAGTTTTGAATGATAATATTTAATCTCTATCAAGGTGTCCAGTTGTTAAAATAGCATATTTCAAGAATTTATGTCATTCAAAAAAGAACGTATGTCATGAATTATTTTTATGGACTTAGAATTATTATTGAAGGGAAACTGTTACTGAATGTAGTTCAAAGAATTTTAACTAAAACTTTGATTTCCAAAATAATCTATAGTGAGATTTCAAAGATTTAGTCAACAATACAGGAAATATAACATTTACCTCTTGTCTTTTGAAAGAAAAACATCTGAATTTTAAGAAAAGGTTTCCAAATCTTGAAGGAAGAGTAAGGATTTAGTTAATGAGTGGTAAGAGTAAAGGACCATTCAGTGACTATCTGATGATATTTGGGTATTTTTTTATTTTACTTGTGATCTATTTTATACTTGTATCTTAATTATACATTTTTGAACATTCAAAATTAATTTCAGAGTTTTAGAAAAAAAATACTGACTTGAATATCAGTAAATGAATATCTATGCCTTATTTTGCTATCAACTGGTTGTTTGGTCTTGATAAATTCAGTTAGCCTTCCTGGATTTTAATATTCACAACTGGAAAATAAAGATTTGCTTACTTGTTTATTTTGTTTTGTTTCTGACCTCTGGAGTCCCTCCAAAGCTCAGACTCAACTGAGTGGAGAAGTGCCTGCTTTAATAGGTAGCCATTATGATTACTTAGATTAACTATTTAAGAAAACTGTCTCCATAAAAAGACAATGATCTCAAGAAATCTGGAATACTATCTCCAATAAAAGTAAAATAACAGATAGATTTTAATTTTATGGAGCACATATAAAATTAGCATGTAATTTTCATGCACGATTTCTTACTCATTCTCTTCAAAGAACCATGATGTCTGATATTTTGTGCACCCAATATAATATTATCTATTGGCTCTATAGGAGGAAAAGATAAAATGTGTATTTGTGAAATTACAAATTAGATGATAAGAATTCCATTTTATACTCCATGTTTTTCTGAAAAATTTTGCTTAAAAGCCTCCCAAACACAAGCACCTCCTAAATCCATCTGTTAAGGTGCTGTAAAAGTGTGAGGCAAATACATCCCAGCCCGCTTTGCTGTGCTTTCAAGTACTCTCCTTGAAATACTTTATATTTAAAATTAAAGAGGTCAAGATAAATGAAAGTTGGAAGCAGGGATAAACAGGATGTGTTTCCTTTGTACAACACAGATGTAGGCTCATTAATTCTGAAATATAGTTCCCACAAAAAACAGTTGCTTGTGAATGGTAAGAGTGGAAAAAGAAAATTGTGCAGGTCTTAGAACAAGTAATATGAGTTCATTGGCTAAGAAATTCCAAATGCAATAAGAGTTTGGTTGCATTGAAAACAGGACCACTGGCTTTAACATCCTTGCAGCTGTATAACATCTGGAACAAATAAGGCAAGTTTCTATTTTTGAGTGAAGAATGCTTGTCTGAGTGATTCACACCCACCCAAATGTTTCCAGTATATTATCTTTAGAGGCTTGAGTGGAAGCATTTTGCACTTCTTTCTCAGTATTCAGTGTACAAATAAACCATACAGGCATTTTTTTTTGTATTTAGAATATACTAACCATAGGAGAGTTGGCTTTGAGTCTTACCACAATATAGGTGCTCCAAAACTGGCACAATGTACCAAAAGATGAGACACTGTATAGAAAAGGCAGTTTATAGAATAGAGAAAACAAGTAAAAAAAAATCTCTCTTATTACCCCAGATTTTCTTCCTATATTCCTTGCATTCACTAGAATGGAAAAGGCTAGAATGGAAAAAATATGGATATCCTATTTCTGGGGGAAAAAACCCTTGATTATTGAGTGTTAAATAAGTATACACTGAAAAACTAATTAGCCAAGTCATTACTTCCAACAAACACATAACTAATAATCCTGCTACATTATAAAACTTGAGTCGATTGTGCCATTAATATTTGATGTATAAGTAATATTGAGAATGATTACAGTCATCCCACCTTACATCCTTGCAAGTAAGTCAAAAAAATTGGGGGAATTTATCATTGGAAAGAGGTTTTGTAGAGGTTGTAGAGAAATCTTCAGTTTGGTGCATGTTTTCAAATCTTCTTGTGTGGTCCCAAGTATATGTGATTTAAATTATCTCAATAAGACTCTTAAATTAAAACATAATTTTGATTTATCCATCAATTCACCTTAAGTGACCTGTTCAATACCATCTAATATGAAGCTTAAACTTAAATATTATGATACAACATGGAGAAGGCAAAGAGTGAAACTTTAACCCTTTCCCTTTAACTGTTAATAGAAAGTTGAGAGAAATAAGCATATGAAAACATAACTTCTATGTAAAGCAATAAGTAGTAATTTCCAAAAATAAAAAAGAGAAACACTTTGGGAATTCAATGCAAGAAGGGACAACTCTTGATCTGGGGACAATCTAGTGGAGCAGCTTAATAAGAGACAGCACTGGAAAATGTTACGTGATGTTGGGGAAGATCATCTTGTAGCTAGGACTTGAAGTACACTTAGGGATTAAATTTACAGAGAGGCATCAGGATTAAATGTATTGGCCAAAGTTCACAAATGTAAAAAAGACAAAGGAAATTTTAAGTACTTTTTTTCTGAGACTACAAACGTGTAAGAATAAGAAGGGAGTTAAAACTGGGAAGAATATAAAAAGCTGATTGGAGAGCATAGAACAGGGCTGAATAGTGAAAAAAAGCAACTTGGAGGTAAGACCAGTAATGACAATCCAGGTAGATACAAGAGAATTAGAAGTAAGAGTTACAGTTAGTGGATTTCAAACCAAGAGGTTAGCAACCCAAAAATTCAGGCAAAGGCAAAACTTGGAAAATGTACATATACCCTGAAAGGATTTTGAATACTCTCACTCCCCCAAGCCCTCAAAGAAGAAAGATTTACTGGAACACCTCTTGTATGTACCTGGTTGATAAATGCTAAACAATAAAACAAACAAATCAAGCCATATTCATAGATCTCCAATGTAGTGTTCTTGTGGTAAGTAGAAGACTTAACTTACACTTAAATATTATAATACACCTTTGAGAAGACAAAGAGTAAAATTTCAACCATTTCCCTTTAATTGTTAATAGAACTTTTAAGAGAAATAAAATGAAAACATACCTTCTATGTAAAGCAATAAGTAGTAATTTCCAAAACTAAAAAAAAAGAGACAAACATTTTGGGAATTCAATGCAAGAAGACACTGGCACAAAACGACCTCTCTGGATGCATTGTTTCACAGAACACATAGGCAGGCATGTTCAGTACAACCTTTGGGCTGCTTTAATGGACCTATTTCTGTTTTTGCTATGTGTCACGACACACTTACTCTTCTATACACAGAATCTCAGGCTCATCTGTTAAAATTTGCTGACTGTTGCTGTCATAACAAGGTACTTCAGAATGCAAAGCATCATCCCGAAGGTTCTTCAATAACTCTAACCCACCTTAGCTTGAGCAGTGGCCATTCCTATCAATTCAGTAAAACATTTTCTCTTCTGTTCTCCTCAAAGTAGACAATTAGCAGAACTACAGGATCTACCACTCAAGAGTCAAATTCAATCCAAGGATAATTAAGCCCAGGAATCTATATTTTTAAAAGTCTGCCCATGAAATCCTGAGAATGGGTTGGATTTGATACCTATTGCCTTACCTTATTACACAGCATCAGTTTCTGCTTATAGGAATCAAGCTCCATGTGATAAAATGAAATACAATTCAGCATTCTTAATTTTAAGTAGTTTATATTATTGTAATATGTTCTCAAGCCTGCATTAAAAAAAAAACAGAAAAAACAAACCCTATATTAAGGATGTCTGGATAACCTTCACAAAAATGCAACCACTCTAGATAAGTCAGCTGATAAACGGTGCTATTCTCCCTGCGTGAGTCACTGTAGAAGGTGGAGTGTTGAGGATCATGCTCATTCTTTCTATCATGGCTTCCTCTTCAAGAATAACTTTGTGAAATGCTTGTCAAGGGGCTTAAACAAAGCAATGCAAATGACAGGATCTTGTATCTCCTGTAAAAGGAATGGGAAGCAGTTGTTCTGGGGTTGTTTTACTATTATATCACTAGTACTAGCATCATCTCCACACAGGGTAGGTGCTCAATAAACATCTGGAGAATGAACAAATTGAATATTAGATATTTGCTAAAGAAATGAATGGTAGGGCCAAGAATAATCCTGGAAACTTTTGAGGTTAATTTTAAAATATTTTAGACTCTCAGGCCCTAGAAACATATGTAAAGTTAAAGATATTTTTAGCTGAAAGCTACCAGAATAATTGACTCTGGCACTTTATTTTGGTTTGTAATGAATTGAATGTTGAGGTTCTTTGCTGGGCCTTGAAATACTGATCCTAGGTGTCCAGGGCAGTGACAATATAATAAGTGTGTAAGTGAATGAAAGCAGAAATTATTATTTTTAATATAAATGTGTGCATATTTTTGTATAATGTATAAATGGTAAAAAATATATCAATATGTCTTTGGGATCTTGTTTAGTTTTTTTTAATTTGAAGGAAGATTTCCACCCCATCTCCCTACAGCCCCGCTGCTCTTCTCCTTTCCAGCAACTCCTACCCAAGCACTCTGCTTCTGCCCCTGAGTTCATGACTGCTCTTAATTTCCTTTGCCCCTCAACCTTTCAAAGCTTTGAAACTGTACTGTTCAAAGAAGAGCCTGTAGCTTTCCTGCATCCTTTAGGCAGAAGGTATGGGTTCAATCTCACAGAACTCCACCTTCTGCTGAACTCTTCAGTTTTACAGTCTTTTTTGAGCAAAAATATATATTTTCTTTTTAACTTTGGGAATAAATCCCCCAAACAGCATGCTACATACAGTGTGTTTAAGCAAGGCCATGATTTCTTCAAAGTCCCCAAGGAACCCCCCTCAAACTTTGCTACAAAACTGACCTAATACTAGGCTAGTGGGGCAGGGAATACTACTGAATCACCAGGGCCACCTTTTGGTCTTTGCTTTTCCCTTAAAGGCCTCTTGTTGGGTTTAACTGTGGCACATTCATGGTTATTAAGTAAAGCTGAAGTCTTGCCAACTCTCTGGCTTTGCTGCCCAAATTACTAAAAGTTTAGTTGATTATAGCCCTAAAACATACACATACTAAGTAGTTTTTAAATATTTTCTCCCCTGGGCAATCACCTGGTATATCTGAACTGAAAGTCCACCACATTATAAATTAAGTATTTATTCAAGTAACTACTGCTAAAGTCAATGGTCATAAGAATACATTAAAAATTACATAATTGAGCCTGGCTTTTATGAATTAAAACTAAAACTTAAATATCATATCCTCCTACCTGGAAAGTTGATTTAAATTTTATATACAGTATTTATAGAACAATGCCTAGAGATAAGCACATTGCCATAAAGTGTCCAATTCATGACACTTTACAAAACACAATCCGAGACAGGAAATATAGCGTAAGAAAGGTGAACTGGAGAAAAGAACACAAAATTTAATATATAATTTGGAAGCATTGTATATCTATTAATGATTAGGAAGCAGAGAATATACATGGTAACCCTTCAGTTACCAAATTGGATGCCTACAGTGAAAAACACGTATCCCAGCAAAACATACATACTAAAGAAAAACTTGAATAAGCTTCCAATTAGAATATCCTCATCGCACATGTTGCCAAAGGCAGAAGGAAGCAAAAGGACCTAGAGAAGCAAGACGGGAGAGGCTTGAAGATGACAGCTTTAGCACCAATTCTTGCTCACTCTTTTATGAAATATAGTCTCACAAACCAAGAAATATGGGAAAGAGTGGAAAGTTAGCTTCCTGACTAGGTGAAAGGACTAAGAATAATGTGTCTTTTCTAACATCTCAAAGACCTGATATGACAAAGACCCTGTTTAAGAAAGCCCATGATTCAAGCATAGGGTCACTATAGACTTAAGACCTTAATTAGGAGCTGTTCTTCCTTCTGGATTCTCCTGCTCTCTAAATGTGAAAGAAGCACCTACTCCTATAATTCTCAGCCATTCACCATTTTAGCAAACACTTACAATCTGAGACAACAAAACTCCAAAAGAAGACGAACAATGTTGATGTTTATCAGAGTGTAGAACACAATAGCATAGTGATTAAAGCCATTAGGAAGAAAGATTTTGTGTGAACATCTAACTTGCTATTGTCTGCTGGAATATGTTCACCATAAATAGTGATGGCCTTGGTCATGGACATTGCTGTATATAGCCAAAGCAAGACTAAAAGCAAGTGCACGCGAGCGTGTGTGTGTGTGTGTGTGTGTGTGTGTGTGTGTGTATTTGGTACAGGGTCTCACTATGCAGCTCAGACCTGTACTGATCCTCCCATTTTCAGCCTCCCCAGTGCTGGGATAACAGGCATGTGCCACCATGCCCAGACTCAATCTCTGGCTCAGCACGCCCTAGGGGCAGGGTCAGTGAGTTTTACGGGACCAGATATTGAACCCTGTTTCCTGTGCTTGCCAAAGCAGGTGTTTAGTCTGCTGAGATATTTCACTGGCCCTATAAAAGCTAGTATTACAGATAGCTCAGCAGACTAAAGCACCAGTTTAGGCAGAGTGCAGCAGTCAGGGTTTGAATCTGGAGGTGCCGTGCCAGCCCCAGCCCCAAGGCTCTCTGAGATGGCGATTAAGAGTGGGCATGGTGGAGCGCTTACAATTCCAGCGCTTGGGAAGCTGAAAATAGGAGAATCACTATGAGTCAGATCTATGTAGTGAGACCCTGTACACCCTGTAGACCCAGTCCTAAAGTCATTAAAAAAGAAAAAGCTAGTATTAACAAAAATTGCCAAGCCAAGCTTGGTAGTTCATAAAACTACCTGTTAAGAACACAAGGGTCTACAGATTGGTTCTAACCTTTTAGAAAATGTAATTTAATTTGAAAACATGAAAAAAAGATGTTTCTGAAATTCAAAAAGATATATGCATATGACCACATGCACAGCACTATAATAATGTTGTAGGCAATTCAAAAAAAGTCTCATTCTTTAAGCTATTCTACTTAAGAACTATAGATCTCAGAGCTCCCTCAAATGCCAGGAAGCAGAAGGAAGGACTAAAAGAATTTCAGAACTTCTTGGTAGGGCCCAGGAGTGGCCATGAAAGCTCCTGCATGGCAAAGCCCTCTAAGAGGGTCAGTGTGCTTGTACCCACTCCGCACATGGAATGGAATCACTTTGTACTGCTCACAGGTACCAGTCATAAAAATAGAGAGTTAGAACTACAAACATTATCTCTGTGATAAAGGAAAATTATCTGACCCTTTGAGCATGTCTCCAACACTGTTTTCTCAACTGCAAAATTCAGTTAAAATAACCATTTGATAAATTTTTTTTGAAGATTAAGTAAGAGAATATGTCTAAAATACTTGCTACTGTGTAGGTGCCAAAGAAATGATTATTACTCCCCAGTAGTGTGTCACATCAGAAATCATGGAAATTCTCAAAGATCAGTCAGATACTCTGTTTTCTTTCTTTCTTTCTTTCTTTCTTTCTTTCTTTCTTTCTTTCTGTGTGTGTGTGTGTGTGTGTGTGTGTGGCCAGCTCAGCCCACCAGGGGGCTGGGCTGGCTGGCATGTGGTGCTGGGGGATTGAACCGTGGTCCCTGTGCTTTGCTAAGCTTGTTCTAAGTAGGGACTTTAGACCACTGAGCCATCTCACCAGCCCCAGATACTCTGTTTTCACTTCAGACTATATAAATCTTTCATCTTTTCAAAAGACAGTCAGTTTTCACTGCACAAGTTAAAAATTGTAAGTAATCTACATGTCCACCATTGGGCAGCAATGACTAAATTATGATACATCCCCATGGTGAGATAGTATGTTCAAGTTGTCTGTACTATGTTGGTGCATCATTATAAATAATATTCAAGACATACATTATTAAATATATCAATCAAATTGTAAAAGTGTAGAAATAATCTCATGGACTTGTCATAATTTATAAATATTCATATATATATATGGATATTAATGTTTGCTTCTATTTTCTTTCAACTAACAACTCTTGACAACCAAGTTTTGGAGATCTTTTCCTACCTCTTGGACCTATTTCTAAAATGGAAATTGTTTAGTCAAAAGAAATAACAAGGGCCGGGGAGATGGCTCAGTGGAATAAGCGCTTCCCTGGCAAGCGCAAGGGTCTGAGTTCAATCCCCGGTTCCGCAAAAAAAAAAAAAAGAAAGAAAGAAAGAAAGAAATAACAATATATTCCATTTGTAAAACATCAGTCTCAGCACCATTGTTTAGTAAACAATCTGAATATATTGCATTACCTCAGTTACAACTAAAGCAATATATCTTCTAAAGTCTGTTTCTATTGAGGTACAATGACTGGAAGGAAAGTCAGGGTTGGAGAAGGACAAAGAGACCTGTGTCAATGTCCAGCAATAGGCTGGGTTTTCCTCTAGTCATGATTACTCAGGCTCCTCTGTGGAGACAGCAGGTGGAGGTAACAGTCTGGCCAGAGGGAGGAGGCAGGCCCAGGGCCCTTCAGTCCTGCTGAACCACCTGGGAAGTCGAGTCTGGGAAGTCTGAGTGCTGGGACCTTCGCCTCAGAGTGCAGTCTCATTCCCTCTACCTTAGCCTCACATGGTTTTGCACTATAAAAGTCCCTGGAAGAGACAGCTTCCCGGAGGAACTACCCGCTCGGGCCCCTCTCCTGTCCCTCTCTTGGACAAGAGCTTTCTTTCTCTCAATAAATATATTCTGCTCAAAAAAAAGAAATAGACTTTGTATAGGTTTATAAAAATGTTGTCAAATTGAGTCACAGTAAGACACACCAATTTACAAAGATATCAGCATGGTTTAAGACTCCTTATTCATTGGGCTCTGTTCATTTGCATGCCTTTTAACCTTCATGAATTTTGCTGACCAAATTTCAATGGCATCACTTTTATTTTTGAAAATGAACATGGCTTTCATATGAGTATTAGTGTACTTGTATTTCATCTTCTGTAATTGTTGCTACATTCTATCCACTTTCCTGAGGATTTAGTGGATTTTGTTAAGATCAGTTTTTTTTAATATTCTAGGTATAAAAGATAGAAAAATATTGTGACATACTACAATTTAGGTGTCTGTTTTTAACATTATAACTTACGATACAAAAAAAGTTTTAAAATTTTTTATGATCCAAACTGCGTCTTTGCTTTCTAGATTCTTTCGTTATCTCTCTTTTTTAAAAAGATTCTCATACTAAGGATAAGCAAACTTTTATCCAAATTTTCTTCTAAACTTATTTATAGTTTTTTTGTACATTTAATTTTAAAACTTTTCTGGGATTTGGTTTAGCAAGATTGGAGTCTCTTAATTCTGTCCCATCAATTCTCATTTTTCAGTAACATTTCGTTGATCTTATCCCATTATATTTTCTACCACATTTTATCCTTGAGTTGAAGTCTAGTTTCTCCTCATTCCTAAATATGGCTTCAGGCAGAAGTCTTTTTGCAGCTTTTTCCGGTGCTGTGAGTGTAAAGAATTTTCTTCATGCTGCATTTTTTTTTCAACCCACACATTGCTTGTTCCTGTTGTGATGTAAGACTGTTTTGCACTTCTGTTATCTAGGGTTAAGAAACACTTTCTAAAAGAAGACAGATTCATCACTCTCATATTGATAAGAAATGAAAGTGTGTGAAGTATTTTAACCCATGAATTAGTGAAGCATTGTAAGATGTTAAAGAAGGGCCAAAGGAGCATTCAAGGAGCAGAGACATAATGGGAATAAGAAATTATAAAATGAGGGTCAGACAAATAACTCAGTGGATTAAAGCAGCTGCAAGCAGGCTCAGGAGCCAGGGGTTCAATCCCTGGGACTGCAGTGCCATCCCAGTCCCCAGGGCAAGCTGAGATGGCAAATGAGACTGGGCATGGTGGCACACGCCTATAATCCCAGCACTTGAGAGACTGTAAACAGGACAATCACTATGAGTTCGCTCTAGTAATGAGACCCTGACAACCCTGTAGACCCTTCCCCAAAATATAGAAAAAAAGAAATTACAAAATGAATTTATTCATAAATGCAAAAATGGTTGTGACAAAATCAGTACAAAAACAAATTCCATACCATGGGACATAGCTACTATGCAAAGAATTATTTGATTATTGGATTTCTACAAGTAACTGAGTTGTCACAGAGAGCAAGTATTAGATAAGCTAGTGTTCCTGATGCCTATTATTTGATTTTGTGCCCATTTCAGAGTTTCTCGCTAGCTCTCCCATCAGCTTCCTCTACTCTTCCTATCCTCATTATTTCAAGGAGAGATTATTTTTGATAATAAGACAAAGGTTATTTTATTATTTTTGCCTGATTATTTACATAAGTACAGGAAAATATTGCTTTATGTTACCTAATAACTTAAAGTTTTCTTTGAAAAACTATACAGTTTTTTAAAAATAAGAAATTAAATCATTCTTGTAAATTTTCTTAAGGAATATCAAATTCAAATTCCATATTCTATTATTTGCTTTCCTGGGGGTAGGAAACCAAGCCTGAGAAATTCTCTGTACTGTACCAATTTCACTTGTTATAGCTATACATTTGGGTAATTTTTCCCTTTGCAACATCCCCAATGTGTCCTAAAGTTATGTACATATAAGATATTGCATTATTAGACTGTGCAGCCAAAAACAGGCCAAGATGTCTTAAAGGGCTTTGTGGACCCTGCTTGCATAATAATTAAACTTGATTAAGTTAACATTGTTTTCAAATATGACATTCCAGTCAAGGCCTTGGTTTCATAGTTTGTGTGATTACCTTGTAGTAAAAAGGACAACTGCATTTATTAAATTTATGTAAATTACTAAATGGTCACTGAAATGAGACTTGATAAGAATTTGAAAATCCCAGAGAAATAAGTGAGAATGAGTTATCATTTTAAAATGGTGTCTTTCAGTTTACAAAAATAAAATGCACCATACTCTATGGGTTACACTTAGATTAAGAAAGGAAAAGAATGTTCTTATGCATTCAGTAAAAATAATATTTTTAAAAAACAACAATATTCTAAGGAAATAGCCACAAGAAGTGTTTTCTCAGTGGTTCATTCAGTCCAACTGCACTTAATTCTGTTCTACGGGATGTTGCTTTAGTCATCATGCACAGCCCTTCTCTTTGACCTAAAAACATTCCTGAAAATCTTGACTCAGTCCATCCATGGAGAATCCTGAAAGTTGTCTGTGACTAGGAGTTCAGCTTTCAAGTATTAGTGCTTTGTAAAATAATCCAATCTAGTCCAGTAGCCCATAATAGTAGTGGGTTATCCGAAGGACTGGCAATGTCAGAAGTTGTTGACTTGAGCCTTTTACAGCTCAGCATATTAATATGGTTTTATTTTTTAGGCTCCAAAGACAAGTACTTTCCATAGTACATAAGCAAAAGCACATAAATTAAAATTTATACTTGTGAGGCATGCAGAATTGCTAGTGGATACTAGATGTACATTTGTTTTATAATTTTTTTTCATTAGCTTTATTGAGAAAGAAGTAGCAATGAGACAGTTTCAAAACAGGTTAGTAAGACAGTTACAATAATTAACACATTGCATATTGTTGTCTTTGTAGTAGTTATTCATAGTACAAGTACATGCTATCTTATCTAAACACTATGAGTTCAAACTTTCTTCTCATTGAACTGAGAGAAAGTAGCTGTATATGCATGATAAATATTTTGTATATGCAGATATACATATAATTTTTCACTAAAAATGGTCCTTCATTTATATCCCCCTTTTTTGTTTACTTTTGTCAAAGATGGGTATTCCATTGTCATTCATATATTGTAGGTGTATGAGTTCAGCAAAGTATTCCAATATAATCCAGTGTTCTATAATAGTAGTGGGTTATCTGTATGACTGGCAATATCAGAAGTTGTTGACTTGAGCCTTTTACAGCTTAGTATATTAATATGGCTTTACTTTATATACCTTATTCTTACACTTTTCTGCTGGATGGTAAAGACCAAGATAAAGCAAAACCTATATAACAAGAAATGTAACTTTTGTATCTGACAAGTTCAGTCAAATGCCCTCAGGATTTACCCTGAGCAGCAGTTTGTAGATTTTTTGTCAGTGTCAGCCATGTGGATGAGAAATGGCCATTGCTTGACCAATTCACTCTCTGTGAAAGCCTGAGAGAATGTTTTCTTTCTGTATGACTCTCCTTAGTGACACTCTACACCGTTGATCATTTTCCTCTGTGGTCCCATAATCTCCTTGATCAGAAAATTTGAGACACCACTGAGTTACCAGGTGTTATAGTACAGGTTCTCTTATATCTTGAGTCCTCACTGACCTTGAAGGGCTAGGGCAAAAATGATGGTTATCTGTGTAACCCTTCTTTTTCTCTAATTTTTTGGTCGGCAAACTGAAGTTGTAAACTTTTCAGAAGAAAAGCTTAATGATAATATTACCCTAAAACTTGGGCTATTTAGCTTAATATCAGTATCTATCCAAATATCAGACACCTTAGACATAACATGGAACAGGTATTTTCCATCAATTGTTGATATGCTAATATAATTCTATTTGATACATTTAATGTTTATGCTACATAAAGATTTTTGGAAATATATTCAAGCTGACATACTTTAATTATTGTTGTAAAAACTAGCTTTTTCAGAATGAATTTACTTAGCTGAAAATAAATTTACATTTGTCATTATTTTAAATATTGTATATAACATTAATTTACATAATGATTATGCCTTTATAAATTTAAGAGAAGCAAACCCAAAAAGAATAAGATGTTGTTTATGTTATACTTAAGAGTGATAAACCAGAAAGCTTAGTTTTTTATTAAACAAAAATTATTACACTAGTCTTATTTATCAAAGATTTACTGTATTTATTAGACATCCAAATTTTCAAAAACAATTTTGAGCTTCCAAAAGACTCACTTTTAAAATGTTATACATTTAAAGTATCATAAATTCAGTTTCCTTGTTTTGAGAAATTTTATGAATATTTGATTTATTAAATAAATTATTTATATGAAAACTCTCTTTAGACCAATGAGTAGATTATTGCTTTAGGAGATTTTTCAATTAAAATTATTACACTCCAAGGATTGGAACATGTTGTACATATTCAAGAAGAGATAATGGTCTTCCTAAATTATAAATATCTATGAACATGACATACAAACTGCTAATAACTTTAGAGCTCAATGTTAGTAACAGATCAAAAACAAATGCAGAAATGAATCATTAATTCATATGTCAAAGAGTTGTTGTCTTTCCTGCAGACATAAAACTCTTAATCTGAGCTTAAAATAGACAAGAAGACAAGTAAGAAACATACAGTACTATAAAACTACATTCTCTGTTATATATCACCCAGCAGAAGGTAAATCTCTGTAACCCATTAATAATCTTGCAGTGGTTACAAGACCATAAAGCCAAATTCCAAATCACTGCTGTCATGAGTAGAGAATAATTTATCAATTGTAAGCATTTCAAAGGCTAAAACAACAAAAACAGTAGAAATACATGGTAAAACAAAGGATCAGTGACATTAATGTTTTATTGCTACTGGAGATTTACCTCTGGGAGCCCAGAAAAGACAAATTCATGTTGCCAGGAAGTGTAAACATTTTGCTACAATCAGCCCTGGTCTGCCTCAGAGGAGACTTTGAGCATTAGCAGTAGATGTTCTAAAAAGGATGTAGTTGTAATTCTCATACAAACACACACACACACAAATCTGCTACAAATTCCATTTAATTCATTCATTACAGAAAGGATCTAAAAATGAATACAACCATCAATCCCTGGCACCATATGCCAAGCTGGCCCCACCCCCAGGCCCACTGAGCTGGTGATGGAGATCTGGCCTGATGGCTCTTGCTTGCAATCCAAGCACTAGGGAGGCAGAAATCAGGAGGATCACTACAAGTCTGAGCTGCAAAGTGAGATCCTGCACAAAAAATAAATAAGTAAATAAATAAGAATACATCCAGTTCAAAGAAGAATTCAAACACTAAAACAAACACATACAGGGTATAAGGAAAATTAAAGTGCAATATATTCCTATATTCCTATGCAGAGAAATAACTAATTGCATTCCAGTAGATATAATTAATTTGCATCTTTGTAAATGATAATATTGCATGATCAGCAGTTCTCAAAGAGTTGAAAGAAAACAAAAATGAGAGCATAAATTATGTGAATAGGTTGAGAAATTGGGAAACTCAGATTTTTGCCCATCTTGAATTTTTCTGAGTCAATAAGACATCAGTCCAAAATATTCTTTTCAAATGATACAAGAAAATAAATTCTGTGAAACAACACTGAAGCTGCTCTTGAGCCCCAATAAAGGTAAATAAACCAGATTATCATTTCGACAGATTATAATCTGAAGGATGTAAAAGCAGATCAGATGGTTTAAAACTTTTATAAAATGCCAGTCAAGTGGAAGACCCAATACTATTATGGGCTAATGGACTCTTTTGGAATATTTTGCTGAGTTTACACACCTATAATATTCAAATAACGGAACTTAACAGAAAAAGTGTATACAGATGAATGTCCATTTTGTATTTGTTTATTCAAAATGGTTAGGTTAGATATATAGTTACATTATCTTAATGAATAGAATGATTTGTTCTGATGGTGTTTGTAGATAGTATATCATGTCCACATCTTGTAAAGCAGTTAACCACTGGGAAGAATGTATGCAATGTGTTGATTATTGAAACTGTCTTACCAATTTGAAAAAATAAATAAATAAATAAATAAATATGCTTGCCAAAAAAAAACTTTAATGAAAGAAGTTTTTCATGAAATCCACTGTGAAATGTTTCTTCCACTGATGTGAGCCAATAATGAGACATTTGGTTTGACAAAATAAAACAAATCAACATAAGATTCTTTCTGACTTATGAAACCTCCAAAATCATATGTGTTCTTTAACCCTCTCATTACAAAAGTGGTGACTTTTAGAGTTCATCCGTGTCTAGACCAGCATGAACTTGGTATGCCACATTGATCCCAGGTACTTTCAGGAATGTCACAACCCAGGACTCCAAAACTCATAGTAGAAATCATCACTGCTCCTGAGAAAAATGTTCTTGATGGAAACACTTAATGGTCTCCTTTAAAACAGTCTTTCCAGTGAATTCTGTTTTGTGAAATATTGAAGTAAAAAATTCATTTGATGCCATTGTTGCATAATCTTGACTAACTATATAATGTGTGCATTTCAGGGTCATCCAGGTGATAACTCTACAAGAACCTCTGTCCAGACAGATCTCTACATACAAGCTGTCATTTTTGACCACATCTCCAGACGGAAGACTTAAGCATCAACATCCTAGATGTTTTCATTATTGTTTGCTAATTTTAGAAAACTTCTGCAGTTAGCAATAAATTATAATCATAAATAAATCCCATAACTGGAAGGCAAATTGAAATAATAAAAGTTAATGGAAAAATTACAAAGAAAATGGCAATTATTTTTATTGTATATCTAACCCACCTCTTGGTCTGATTTGAGGTTTTCCTTGCCTTTTTTTCTTAAATTCTGAATGCTAAGACTGATTGCAACAGTTCATGGAAGAGAATTTTGTTACCACTTCAAAGATACACTAATGAATGACATATTTTGTAGGTCATATTTTCCAAAACAAAAATGTTCCAGGTCTCAGGGTTGCCAAATCTAGTGTACCCAACATTATACCATGTGGCTATGCTGGCAGGGCTGGATCCCAAAATCACTGCATATTGATAAAGGGCCCCAAGTGTGAAGATGGGCATTGGAAACACCAAGTGGACACAAAACTTTCAATTTATGCTGAGTAAATAAAATCCGAGATATTCCACGAGATTATTATGAAATGAATAGAAGGTTTAATGGATTTATGAGTCTGGCAACCTGAATCTCATGGTAATGAAACTTCAGAGATGAAATCTCAAGAAAACCAGATGATTTTAGAGAATCCAGAGAAAAGAGTATGTTTTCCCCAATATTCCCTGAAGGTGGCTTTGTAAAGAGAAGATATTCAGAGTCCACTTATTTTTTAAATGAATAGTCACTCTCATATTTTGCACTGATTTCACTTCTTCTCTTAACCACCTACTCCTGAGGCAATTCAACGGAACCAAGCAAGGTGGCTGCCTGCTCTGTGTATTTCTCAGGGATCAGGGGTTGGATATGTGAAAGCCCAGGACAGTGTCATAGATGAAACTGATGAGATGAAACTCACTCTCAGGGTGAGTTCCTGAGGATCTGATGTGTAGCATGAAGTGCTTTGTCATAGGCAGGATGAGTCAAGTGGTGTGAAGTTGGATGTGTGTATATTGCTGTGACCTTAGGGATATATATATAATA
>NW_004524744.1:4539587-4547734 GCF_000260255.1 Octodon degus
GTTAAAGGAGGAAGGTTTATAGTAGTTCACTGTTCATAAAGGGTTTCAATCATAGTTATCAAGCTCCAATGAAGTACAGTATGGAAGAGGGGAAATGGTTTATGGTAGGCAGAAGGCAGAACGGAGCTAGGCAGCAAGCAGCTGAGTATTGAAGCAGAAAGCAATAAGGGAGCCCTCTTTCTGTCCCTTGTATTTTTTCCAAGTCACCTGCCCTAGCAGGTATCACTCAAAACTCCAGTGTGACACACTTAATCCTAGCATCACACCAGAAATCAATTCCACTATCACATCTCTAATCCTTATATCATGCACACTAGTTCCAGCCACCTCCAGAAAGTTCCACCCATGACCTGAGGCTTTGGGGAAGATCTAGAAACAAGCCATAACAATGTGCAAGTGCATAGCCATGGGTGTACACATGTCCTCTGAGACAGAGAGGAGCAGCAATACTCCAATATGAATGAGCACACCTAGTAGCCAGATATTAGGTTCTCAGAGTCATTTTCCATGGAAAAGAAGCAAAGATCCTTGGGAAAATGACTAATTCAAGGCTGAGACAAAGCAAAAAGTTTTCTGGAGAGAAATTTGCTGAAAATTAAAAGGTTAGAAAGAGATTTATCAAAAAGACCTAGAGCCAACCTTGAAGGAGTTGTCACTGATAAAATCTGGAACAGTTTAGTAATCAAAATAAATAATGATAACATCAAGAATCAAATACATAACTATTAGTCCATATCAATCTACAGACATGAATAAATTGGAAAGTAGTTGAGAAGAAGATATTTACAACAATATTTCACAAAATATAATAATATACATGGAATGATGAAAAATATAACTTCTAACAAGTTATGGGATGTGAATATCATTAGTAATGAGGCAAACAGATTTCACACACTCCCAAGTAAGTTTCATGTCTGAATCAATTAGTCAAAGAGCACATGTTAAATGGGAACACAAAACTGATCTGTTGCAACCAAGGAATGTGGCATCTCTTATGTAAAAGCCTGCCCAAATTGTATAATCTCAGCATAATCAAGAAAACTCAGACAAATTTGAGTTCAGGGACATGATGCAAAACAATTGCCCTGTAGTCTTCAAAAGTGTCAGATCTTCAATGTAGAAGATAAAGTAACCATCCCGGGGCAAAACAGACAATGGAGACATGACAATCAAATAGGAACCATCAGTCTGAGGAGGATTCTGATGCTGTAATTTAGGGACAACTGGTTGAAATTGGATGTTTTCTGAAGAATAGAGGAAAATGATTAATAAATGAAAAGGCTTATTTTAATTTATCCTTTAATTATTTTACTTTATATATTTAATTTGGAAAAATCATTTTGATATATAAGTGGTTATATATAATTTCCTACTTATAGGAAATTACACTAAAGTATCTGCAAGTCAGCAATTTGTAAATATTACACAATGAGAAGAAAGGTTTGTATTAATATTGCTTAGACAAGATATCATGTCTACATCTTGTCCTCTGAACAACTATTATGAAGACAATATTCCATGTATTAATTATTGTAACTGTCACAATAACCTGTTTTGAAACTGTTTCATTGCTATTTTACCTTTTTTCTCATTAAAATGAATAAAAGATTTAAAAAATAGAAAAAACAAATATTTCAGGAACAAAGATCTTTGTGCTATGTCTGCAATTATTTGAAAGTGTGAGATAATTTTTCAATAAGATATTTGTATTATTACGTAGATCAATTCAAAATCCTTGTTTCATATACTTTAAGTAAGTACATATATCATTCTATTCATAGATTTGACTAAATATAAACAATTGATGTAATGGTATGTTCAATAGTTTAATTCACTAAAATTTTTTAATCATTTTAAATTCATTTACCATCTCCATTATATTTGTTTTTCTAAGTGAATACCAGAGCTTATACATCAGATATTCTATTATGTCAGCTTCTTATAAATAAAACTTTCAAATATTTTAATTATTCATATTAAAATATTATCAATGCTTAGCTTATTTACAGTTTATTCCAATATTTAAATTAAAGATTTAAAAACACTAAATGACAAATTATATCAACAATGAATTTTAAATACTAAGAATAAATATTTGGTGGAGGTTTGAACTGGACTACAGGATGTATGAGTTAACTAGGACTGCCATACCTAAATAGTACTTGCTGGGAAATTTCCCATAGTTCTACAGGATTGAGTTCTATCAAAGTGTGGACAGACTTAGCTTCTCTTGAGAGCTCTCCTGCAGATGACCACAGTCAGGATATATCCTCACCAGATCTTTCATGTGTGCACATTCCAGCTATTTTGTCTCAAAAATTCTCTCTCTCGCTCTTTCTCTCTCTCCCTCCCTCCCTCCCTCCTTCCCACCTTCCTCCCTCCCTCTCTATATCCTTTCCTCCCCTCCCTCCCTTCTTTCCACCAACCTGTTTTTCCCAAAATTCCAGAGATGTATCATTGACCCAACTTCAATCATGAGGCAGTCTCCACTAAAATGTAAAATATAAAATAAGTTCTGCATAATTATATTTTTTACAATTACAAAAAATAAAGTAACCTTGTGGATGAGTGAAAATTTTCAGAGAAGTAGGCATTCTGTGATAAACAATATGTCCAGTTCACTGGAGCAGGGAGGCAGTATAGGAAAGAAGTGAAGGAGGGAGTCATATTTGCTCAAATGCTAGGTCACTGAAGCAGTAATTTATTCAGTTTTCACTCTTCTGACAAAAGAAGGAGTGGCAGCACGCTTATGAGGTTTTTAATTTTGTGTTTCTTGTTTTGCAACACAACTTACTAAGATAGCCAAGTGTATAAAAATTTGATACATGACTAGCCTCTCAAAATTACTGGACCTTCTGCAATAATATTTTTAACAGTAGACAGCTACTGTTATTTTAATTTCAAGGAAGTTAAAGGAAATATCTGGTCAGTCACTTATGGGGAATACAGATACTCTTCCCAGGGTACAATAATAAATAAGTCCTTCTCTCAATAAATTGACCAACTTGGAGGAAAAAGGAATGTATGGAATTTGTTTCTGTTGCTGTTGGCTACTGCTGCAACTAATGTGAGTGGATTCCACCCACCGTCTTCCCACATCACAGCTACCAAAAGTGCCATAGATTAAGCATGAATGAAGTTGAATTTCAATATATAAACCATGCTGTCATTACAACTTAACTTTTGACCTGAACAATTCCAGTTGTTATTAGAAGATTTTATAAATATACATCATATACAATGAGAATTTTCTTGCTTCCTTTCTTTTAATCATGTGTTATTTCTGTATCTTATCACATTAACCAAGACTTTTTAGAACCATTATTAAGTCATGAAGATTCTGGATTATTGGGAATACTACTTGGCAAGTATTTTCCAAAGTGTGCTCTGTGGAGTGTTAATCTTTTTAAACTTTAGGCCTCTTATCTCCAAAATTAGAATACAAAACTCAGAAGGTCAAAAAGATTGTAAAATTTCATAGTATGGTTTTATCTCAGAACTCCACACTGAAAAATTATTGACGCAGAGAAGTTGAGTTCTACAAATTTGTTTAAGTTGGGTTCTAAAACTGTGTAATGATCAATCTTTTACCATTTTTAAAACACATGTTCTTTTTTGATTATTCGACATTGTCAATTTTCAGACCTCAAAAAATCTCACATATTTAAGCATAAAAAAAATGTGCTAGAAATCGAACACTTCATATCAGAGACTTAGAAAGGAAATAATATACAGGGATACTGGAAGCTGATCTGTGGAATAACACTACCAACATTTTAAAAATGAGCTCTAGCTATACCAGCCTCTGTCCCTCAGCCTCAAATTTCTAATTCTATGGAGAACAAACCAGGTTGTTCATACAAGGTACAAGTATCCACGCTTTCTAGTCACAATCACATGGACACATCATATCTGAAAGCACAACCCTATATGAAGAAATTTTATTTTGTTGGAAAGTATACTAAATTTCTTTTCTTCTCTTTTTTTTTTATTTTTTGAAGCATCACTAGAACTGGATGATTCATCTGCAAATGAATTGAAATTTTTCATGATAAAATTAAATTATGAGCATCATAGGCTAAAATCCTTCCTAATTGTTTTCCTTAACAAATTATCCAAAATAGTTGTCCCACTGTTGTAAGTGACATGCTGAGACCCAGACAGCTTCAGGGGCATTGGTGAATCCTGCCTCCAGAGCCACACTGAGCCTCAGAAAGTTTTGGGAGCCTTGGAGAACAGCTGAACCCCAGTGAGCATTGAGAGCTTTAGAAAGGTCAAAACAAAGGTGCAAAAGGCAATCTCAAGTACCACCCAAACCAGAAAAAGCCCAGTAGAAAAAGGCATAAAAGAACTTGGAAGTCATATACCTGAAATTTCTGAAATGATAATAACTAAATCAAGAAATAACTCCAGGGCCTGGGGAGACAGTTCAGCAGTTTAAGTGCATGCCTGGTAAGTGCAAGGACCCAGGTTCAATCTCCAGTACCACACGCCGTGCCAGCCCTGGAGCCCCAGGTATACCTTGCCATCCCCATAACTTGACATGGAGGTGCACATCTGTAATCCCTCTGCTGGGGAGGATGAGACAGGAGGATCACTACAAGTCCAAGCAAACGGCATAGGGAGACCCTGAAAGTGTCTATTTTTTTTTTAAAGAAACAACTCCATCAGGCTGCAGAAGAAAATAGATCACAAATGATCTTTAGGACATCAAGTATGAAAAGGCCCTTCAAAGACTTCTCCAAATGCAGCTTCTCTAACAGCAGTGGAACACACATCTCTGACAAAACAAAACAGAAAAGGGAGATAAATAAAGGACCATTTATTTATAAATGTAGTGAAAAAATATATGTATATACAAGATACTTAGGATAAATATACAGCTACTATCTCTTAGTTCAATGAGAAGAAGGGTTTGTACTATTATTGCTTAGAAAAGATATCATGACTACATCTTGTCCTCTGAATAACTACTATGAAGACAACAATATGCAATATATTAATTATTGTAACTGACCTACTAATCTGTTTTGAAACTGTTTCATTGCTATTTTATCTTCTTTCTCATTAAAATGAATAAAACTATTTAAAAAATAAATGAAAATATAAAATTAATAAAACAAAGCAAAAAGAAAAAAGGAGAAGTAATGACAGCAATCATGAAAAAATTTACTCAGCACATTAAAGAAGACAGATAAAAAACAGAGGGACACAGAAAAGTGATGGAAACATGGAATGAACAATACAGGAAAGAAGTAGAATGTGTGAGGTAGACTCAATATCCAGGTAATTAACAATTCCACTGAAAGCTGGCAAACCCATTTGAATGAAACTGAAGATAGACCTTTATTTTTTTTTTTTAAGATAGACCTTTAGACTTTGAAGACAGCACTGCAGTTAGTAATCATGAAAGGAAAGATCTCTTCCAAAGGAACAAGGAAATATAAAATCAATAGCTGCAAGATGATGCAATTAAAAACAATATAAGACTGATAGGTGTCAATGAAGCAGCGGGGGTCAACATAAATGATATAAAAAGACCATTTGCAGAAGCAGTAGCAGAAAATTTCCCAAGCACGGGAAAAGAATCTGATATACATATAAGTAAGGAATATAGAACTCCACTTAGCCATAACCAAAGTAAATTAAACCCAGACCCATAATAATCAAGATCCCAGAAATTCAGCAAAAGTAAAGATTATTGAAAGCTGTTACAGAACAAAAACAGATCACTTATAATGGAAAACGCATCAGAATCATGGCAGACTTTTCAACACAAACCATCAAGCCAAGAAGAACTAAGAAGGAAGTATTTCAGGCATTGAAAGAAAATAACTTCCAGCCAGATGATGTACCCTGCAAAACTACATATCAAAATTAATGGAGAAATATTTCATTCACAAAGAACAACTGAAGAAATTCATGACCACCAAACCAACCCTACAAAGAAGACTGATAGATTATCTAGAAAGAGACAAAAATGACACAACTTCAAGAACAATAACAGAAAGGAATGACCATTCAAAGCAAGCAATTAAACAAAGGGAAAAAGTAGGGAATGCACAGCAGGAAAATAATATGACAAAGATAAGCCAATACGTATGAGTTATAACTATCAATGAAAATTACCCAAATTAACTAATCAAAAGAATGGATCAGGAAAAAAAAATCCAGCAACATGCTGTATGCAAGAAACACATTTAATGCAAAATGAAATTCATAAGCTAAATCCAAGGATGGAAAACCAAGCTCCATGTAACAGAATAGCTAACCCCAGAAAAAAAAGTGAGTAGCTATTATGGTTGAAAGAAGAGATAACAATCAGATATATCATCCAACTATGTAAGATGAATTTTAACAGACATAAAAAAATCAAATGAGCAATAACACAATTGTAGTGGGGACTTTATCACCAATGGTCACGAAAAGGTAGATCAATTGGGCAAAAAAATCAGCAAAGAAATAAGGGAATTAAACCAAACTTGTGAAGAAATGGACTCAGTAGACCTTTAAATAATATTCTATTCAACAATATCAGAATAAACATTCTCCTCAGCTTCACATGAGACATTTTCCAAAAATAGAGCACACACTTGCCCATAGAATATGTTTAATTAAGTTTAAAGGAATTGAAATTAGCCGATGTATATTATCTGTTCATAGTATGATGAAACTGAAAATTATGACAAAATAAGTTAGAAATGCTCCATAAATACATGGAAATTAAATAACACCTTCCTGAACAATCAGTGGGTCACAGATGAAATTAAACAAAGTAAATGATATTTATAAGCAAAGGAAAATGCAGATACAAATTACAAGAACCTGTGGATATAATGAAAGCAGTCCTAACAAGAAATTGATAGCAGTGAATTTGCACATTAGAGAAACAGAACAAGACAAAACAAAAAAACATTATGCTGCACCTCATACTTGTAGAAAAAGAAGAGAAAGTCAAGTACAAAGCCCAAAGAAGGCAGGATATTATAAAAATCAGAACAAAAAATAAGGAACTGGAGGTTAAGAAAAAAATACAAAGAATTAATGAGTTGAAGAGCTGGTTCCTTGAATGAATTTTGATAAGCCCCTATTGAACCTTATGAAAAAAGGAAAGAAAAATGCAAATTCATGCAATAAGGAATAGAAAGGGCAAAATTATTATGTATTCTATAGAAACTCAGAATATCATCAATATCTACCTCAAAAGTATTTACAGTTACAGAATAAAAACAGAAAATGGACAGATTTAAAGATACATGATGAATTACCAAAGTTCAATCAAGAAGATATAAAAATTCTAAAAAACCCAATATCGGTCAGTAAAATTGAAAATAGTATTAAAAACTTAACAACAAAGAAAACCTCATGATGAGAAGGACTCACAGCTGAATTCTATAAGAAATTTCAAGAAGATTTTATACTGTTTTCTCAATTTCTTGAATGAAATTGAAAAGAGAGTAGTTCTCCAGAACTCATTTTTAAAGGCACATATTACTCTGATAACAAAACCAGAGAAAGACTCAACCAAAAAAAAAAAAAAAAAAAAAAAAAAGGGGGGGGGCCAATCTCCTTAATGAATAGATATGCAAAATTCCTCAATAAAATACTAGAAAACATAATACATAATCTTTAAGATTATACACTATGACTAAGTGGGATTCATCCTAGGAATGATGGATAGTTCAATATATACAAATAACCAAGCAATGGCCATGACTCATCCACATGGCTGACACTGACAAAGGTTCTACAATCTGAGGTACAGGAGCTCAGGATAAATCTTGAGGGGATTTCCCTGACCTTATCAGACCCAAAAGCTACAACTCTTGTTGCATAGATTCTGCTTTACCTTGGTCTTAACCATCCAGCAGAAAAGTATAAAAACAAAGTATAAGAAGTAAAGCCACGCTGTTATGTTGAGCTTTAGGGGACTCAGGTCAACAATTTCTGACATTGCCAGTCAAGCAGAAGACCCAATACTACTATGAACTACTGGACCTTTTTAGAATATTTTGCTGAGTTAACACACCTGTAGTATTCAAATAATGGAACTAAACAAAAAAAGGGGATACAGATGAATATCCATTTTGTATCTGTGTATTCAAAATGGTTAGGATAGATATATAGTTACATTCTCTTAATGA
>NW_004524744.1:4548124-4551194 GCF_000260255.1 Octodon degus
ATATCAATAAATATAATACCCCATCAACAAAGTCAGACAATAATCACATGATGATCTCAATAGAGGCAGAACAAGTTTGTTTGTTTGTTTTTTAAATATAGGACAGGATCTACAGGATGTATAGGTTGTATGGAGTCTCACTATGTAGATTGGACTTGCAGTGATTCTCCTGTTTTCAGCCTCCCAAGCACTGGGATTACAGGCATGCACCATCGCATCCAGTCTCAATCACAGACTCAACACACCCTGGAGGCACAGCCAGCACAGCAAGCCAGGGATCAACCCATGGCCCCTGCATCTGCCTAAGCACACACTTTAATCTGCTGAGCTATCTGGCCAGCATGAGGCACAAAAAGCTTTTGACAAAGTCCAACTTTCATTCATGGTAAAAACCCTACAGAAAATCATAATAGATTATCTTTTCTTCAATCTGATAAAACCCATTTATGACACACCAACAAGCAACATCATACTAAATGGACAAAACTGAAGGTCTTCACTTTAAAATCAGTAAAAAGACAAGGATGTTCACTGTCACCACTCCTACTCAATGTAGTTCAGGAAGGATTCGCCAGAGCAATTAGATAAGAGAGAGAAATAAAATGAATAAATATTAGAAGGGAAGAAGTGAAATTATCATTATTCACAGATGACATGATTCTCTGTATGAAAGACCCTCCAAAATTCCATCAAAGCCTTGTAGATTTAATAACCAAAGTCAATGGCATATCTGGATACACAGTTATTATTTAAAAAGCAATAGCATGTCTTTTTGTTTTGTCTTTTGTTTTTGCTTTTTGTTTGGGCCAGTCAGCCCACCCTAAGAGTGGGGATGGCGTGGATATGCCAGGGATGGAACTGCAGCCCCCTGCTCTGCCTAAGCATGCCTAAGCAGGCACTTCAGACTGCTGAGCTATCTTGACAGCCCACCAATAGCATGTCTGTACACAAACAACAGACACACTGGGAAAGAAATTAGGTAAATCACAGCTTTCATAATAACATCAAAAAAAAAGAAGAAAGAAAGAAAGAAAGAAAGAAAGAAAGAAAGAAAGAAAGAAAGAAAGAAAGAAAGACTTGGGAATCAATCTAACAAAAGAAGTAAAAGATCTATACAGTGAAAATCACATTACTTTGAAAAAAAAAAAAGATTGATAAGGATTTCAGAAAATGAAGTGATATTCTTTGCTTCTAATTAGGAAAAACCCACATTGTGCAAATGGCCATATTCCCAAAATTGTTGAACAAATTATCTGCAATCCTGATTAAAATACCATTAATATACCACACAGATCTAGAAAAAAAATTCTTAAAATTCACCTGAAGCCAAAAGAGACCTAGAATAGCAAATAAAATCCTGGGAAACAAAGGTTGTGCAAGAGGCTTCACAATCCCTGACTTCAAATTATACTACAAACTACTGTAATAAAACAGCAGGATACTGGCAAAAATGCAGACCATAGGATCAATAGAATAGACTAGAAGATGCAGACACCCACAACTACACACACAGTAAGTCACCTTATCTTTAACAAAATGACCAGCACCAGCCAGATAGTTCAGCGTGTTAAAGTGCCTGCTTAGACAGGCACAGGGGTCAGGGTTAGATCCCCTGCTATGCCTTGGAGGGGCATGATGAGATGGTGAAAGAGTCTGGGCATGGTGGCACACATCTGTCATTCCAGCACTTAGGAGACTGAAAACAGGAGAATCACTATGAGTCTGATCTATGTAGTGATACCCTGTAGAACTTATACTAAATACACAAGATATGCATATATATCTGTTTTTAAAAGAACCAAACATTTTCACTGGAAGAAAAAAAAAAAGCCTCTTTAATAAATGGTGCTGGATGCACCACTGCTTCCTTAGTGCAGCAGGCAGCACATCAATCTCATAATAAATGGTGCTGGAAAAACTGTTTTTCCGCATGCCAAAAGCTAAAATATGCTCATGTTTATCACCATATACTAAACTAAAGTTAAAAGGTTCAAAGAATTAAATATTAAAACAGAAATACAAAATCTACTAGAGGAAAAAGTAGGTAGAAATCTTGAAGACATAGGGTAGACAGAGGGTCATGAGCAAAGATCACACTACATGGGAAATACTTCAAATAATCAAAAACTTACATCTCATGTTTTTGAAAGGTTTTCATATGCCTAAAGAAATCAAGAGTGAAAAAAAAACATGAATTGGGAAAATACTTTCATTTACTGTCCCCCAGACCAATGCCTTATTTCTAGAACATGTAAAGGATTTTTTAATATTCAAGAACCTCATATTCAAAGACCCAAACAAAATATGGACATTGGAGATGAATACACACTTCTAGATGAATAAATATAAATGACAAATAAATATATGAAAAAATGTTCAAAATCATTGGTCTTTCAAGAAATGAAAATTAAAACTACACGGAGATTCCATCTCATTCCAGAAAGAATGGCTATCAAGAAATTAACCAATAACAAATGCTGGAGGGGCTGTGAGGAGAAAGGACCCTTCCCTACTGTTGCTGGGAATGTACATTAGTGCAACCACTATAGGACACAGTGTGGAGATTCCTTGTAAAATTAAGATTAGAGGTCCCATTCAACCCCGCTATTCCCCTTCTGGATACTTTTCCAGAAAAACCGAAAACATCACACCACAGTGACATAATTGCATCCATGTTTATAGCAACACAATTTGTCATAGCTAAACCTTTGAAACAACCCAAAGGAGCACCAAACATGTAATGGCTAAAGAAGATGTGGCAATTTTATACAAAACAATTATCTCCAGCATTTTGTAGGTAAATGGATGCAACTAGAGACCATACTTACAAGTGAAATAAAGCACACGAACATGTGTGATTTAAAATGCAATATTTAACAATAGATATTGTGAAAGGGAAAAAATACTGTTTAAAGGGAAGGAGCAACTGGGATGAAGAAAAAGGAAAAAAAAGAAAGTTGATGGCCGGGGAGTTGGCTCAGTAGAATAAGCCCTTCCCTGGCAAGCGCAAGGACCTGAGTTCAATCCCCGGTTCCGCAAAAATAAATAAATAAATAAATAAATAAATAAA
>NW_004524744.1:4551489-4564673 GCF_000260255.1 Octodon degus
TTGGTAGGACAGTTTCAATAATTAACACATTGCACACATTCCTCCCAGTGGTTAATTGCTGTACAAGATGCGGACATGATATCCTATTTACAAACGCTATTTGAGCAAATTCCTCTATTCATTAAGAGAATGTAACTATATATCTATCCTAACCATTTTGAACACACAGATACAAAATGGACATTCATCTGTATCCCCTTTTTTTGTTTAGTTCTGTTATTTGAATATTATAGGTGTGTTGATTCAGCAAAATATTCTAAAAGAGTCCAGTAGTCCATAATTGTAATGGTCTATTGAAATTAGCAATTAATGCTTAAATTTTTTCTCTTCCTTTTCTTTCTTTCCTTCTTTCTTTCTTTCTTTAACCAAGTTTCAAGCTTATATTTCATAATCTGAATAGCTAATTTGATGACAACAACACACAATATAACAACCATTATTGAATTCCAATCATTTATTTAATGAAATTCTATATCATTTCTAATGTTTTCTCTTTACTATTTTTATTTTCTCTAAAAAATAAAAAGTTGTCCAAATTTATTTGCTCTTACATTATTTAAGACTTTTGAAATTCTATTTTTAGAAGTGTTTTGTTTCTTTCTCCTCCTTTCCACAAAACATTATACATGGGAACATAATATTGAAATTTGCCTATTTTTTAATTAAAAGTCTTACTTTTTGAGTAGTGTTATGTTTGAAAAAAAAAAAACAGAGCACAGAGAAAGGATAGCTTTCCCATATCTATTTCTTCTTCTATGCATATACATTAGCTCCCATGTTAGAATCTGCTTAGCAGGTACATTTCTTACAACTGATGAACCAATAATGAAAAATTGTTAAGTAAAGTCAAAGATTCCTCTGTGTTATCCAATTTTATGATTTTAGAGCATGCATAGTGTTTTCTATCTACCATTGCATTATCAATCCAGATAGGTTTCATCTGCCCTAAAAAATTTCCTTTATTCTCTTAAACATCCTTATCTGAAACTCTAGGCAAGCACTGATTTTTACTAGATGTCTATAGGTCTTTGCTTTCTAGAATGTAAGATTGGTGGAATTCTATAGTAAAAATAATTAATTAATAATATAAATAATAATATAAAATAAATATTACAATAATAATATAAATACATAATGTAAATATAGCCTTTGCAGACTGACTTCTTTCACCTATCCATATGCATTTAACTTTTCTCCATGATTTTTTGAGACGTGATAGTTCTTTTTTCCTTTAATCACTAAATCACATGCTTTTTTAGAGTTGCAGAACAGTCCATTTGCCAACCACTGACTGAAGGACATGGTTGTAAGTTTTTAACTTGTCTAGGTGCTTACCTAGACACCAACAGGCATGACTGCTGGGTCATGTGATGAGTATTTTTAGCTTTGTAAGAAACTAAAAAACTGTCCCAAAAAGCAGCTACTTGAGTTTGCAATCCTACCAGTAGAGAATGAGACTGCTCATACCCACACTGTGCTCAAAGCCCCTGCCCCCTCCAATAGGTGTATAGTGATAATCACATTGTTGTTTTATTTTGCAATTTCCTGAAGAAGAATGTTGCTGAGCACATTTTTGGAGGTTTATTTGCTATCTGTGTTTCTTCCCTGGTGAAGTCTATAAATCTTTAGCCTACTTTTCAATTAGGTTATTTATTGTTGTTGAGTTTGTAGGGAGCTGCATGTAGCCGCGCCCTAGGATGGCGCCGGTTTCCGCCTTCCACCCTCTCAGGGGGTGAGCGCTCCTAGTAATAAACAACTCCATATAAGGCCAAGGCTTGGGCTAATGCATTGCTTCCGCATACCTGGACCACTGGACAGTACATACGTGGCACCCCATGATTGGAAGCCCTAAGACTTATAAGCTAAGAGCAGGGGCCTCGGGGGGGAAGAGAAGAGAAATGTAAGAGAGCAATAAAAGCTGTGCAGACACAACCAGTGGTCGCGTCTTCCTTGCTGGCAAGGCTGCGCGCGACAGAGTTCAAGAGTGTCTGTATATTTTGGATACAGTTGTCAACAGATAATGTTGATTTGAAGTTTTTCAGAGAAAAATTTTCAATTATTCTTTGAAAGAATTCATTTTTTTCTGTTTTTAGGTCAATTGTACATATTAACTTTTTCTCAGAGAAACCATCTCTTCTACTTCAATAAAGCATTCTAATATACTTTCATAAAATAATACATAATAAATTTGGTAATATATTCTGTATGTGTTTTATGATATCAAATTTCTAATTCCTATTTTTAAAACTTGTGCTTTAATTTGCTCATGAGAGATTTGATTTTAAACAGCTTACTAAATTTTTTGCATTGTGATTCTGTTTTTCCATTACTTTGTTTCTATTTTTAGTTTTCATATCTTTCTTCATGCCTTTTTAGGTGTGTTTTGTTCTTTTTCCTAAAGTCTTGAGATTAATCATTTATTTTTATTTCCCTACCTTAAAATCATGAGAATACTTACAAAAATTTTTCTTCTGAGTACAGCTTTGTCCACACCCAACAAATTGTAAGAATTAATGTTCTAATTCCTCCTACTTGCAAATATTCTATATTTGTATATTTGCATTTGACTTTAGAATAAGATTGTTGATGGATTTTTTTAGACTTCAAAATAACCCTAATTAGTTTTCTTTAAGCTTGTGCATATGGTTTTAGTGTTATTGCATTGTGGTCAAAGGATCTGGATTTTACACCTACTTGTGGGAATTTGTTGAGGTTTTCTCTGTACAAAATTTCTTAATACATCATAAATTCTTATTTTAATTTAATGTTCTAAAAATAGTGGAAAATCACATGTTATCTATTTTAATATGCATTTAAATTTTACTAACATTATCCAACCACTTATGTCTCTTTCAGAACACGTTTGTGCAGCACACATGTGTACGGATATATGTCAGCATTCAACATGGCTTGCACATTCATTTTCATGGCAAATAATTTAAACAGAATTTTAAAATAGAGAAATGAAAGTAAAATCCCTCCCTTGGAGGCAAGACAGCCAGAAAAAGGATGAGGCAAGGGGGTTGCCTGAGGATCCCCACTTCAGGACACCCCCAGTCTCAAATATCTCCCTTTTTTTTAAGGTATTTGGTACAGGGTCTTACTACACAGCTCAGGCTCATAGTCATCCGCCTGTATGCAGCCTCCCCAGTACTGGGATTACAATGTGCTACTAAGCCCTGTGGCCAGTTCAGTGTGCCTGGGGCAGGGTCGGCACAGCATGAGATATCGGGGATTGACTCCGGGTCTTTGCACTTGCCTAGGCAAGAGCTTAGAGCACTGAGCTATCTCGGTGGCCCTAGATCCTTCCTTGAATGTGTGCTGAGCACACCTCAATCACCTCCTCCCAGACCGGGCCATTCTTCTTTCGCTGATCTCCTCCAGAAGCAACAGGACCCTGAAAGTTTCTTGTCTCTCTTTCCAACGAACTCTGAATGTACCTGTGATTAGTAGTAATTTAATGCTTTTGTGTTGAAATACCTGGACTCATGGTTACTCACATTTCCTCATTGTTGCACTCTTGGAATGTAGACAACCCACTCACTTCAACACATTACTTAGGAATATATACCACCTTTCCTCTAAACACATGCCAGTACAGTATATGGAAATAACATAGTATTTTAACTAGTCTCATATGGATTCTGGTTAAAGAAGACTTGAGCACAACGAATGCCTTCTCAACATTATTTTTCAGGGATTTTTGTCTAAGGAAGTGAATATATTTGTAGGAAAAATTTTGGAACACAAACCTGCTGGATGAAAGTTGCATGGGCTGTAATGTGTACATGTACTATCAAATTGTCATCCAAAACATCCATAACTCAATAATGTGCATTTAGACCTCATCAAGTATAGATTTTAATAATATATTTTTTGACTTTTTGAGAAATGGTCTCACTATATAGTTCAGGCTGGTTTTGAACTCATTTTGTAGCCCAGGCTGGTCTCAAGCTCACATTGATCCTCCAGACTCAGCCTCCCAAGTGCTGGGTTTATTGCACCATACCTGGTCTTAATAATATTTTTATTATTCACTTTTCCTATAGATAAATATTTATAGTCTAATGTAGATCTAAATTGTAATTCTTTAATTGTAAGTGACTTTGAACCAATTTTGTAAAATACTGCATGCTTTTGCATTATTTTTTAATCTCTTATTTTTTTTATTCTTTATCTTTTAATTGACTTAGAAAGGTTTGAAATATATGAAAGAAATCAATTTTTCCAGAAACAGGACATGTGATTATTTTCCTCATTTAACTTATTACATTTTTTTTTTTGCAGAACCAGCTATTGAACTCATGCCCTTGCACTTGCCAGGGAAGCGCTTACTCCACTGAGCCATCTCTGTGGCCCCTTCTTAATTTTTTATATTAATTTTGGATGTACAAAACAATTTTACTTTTAAGTATGGAAATTCAAATATTTTGCTGAATTCATGTACCTACAATATTTAAATGATAATGGATTACCTATCTCTGACAAAATTAAACAAAAGGGGGATACAATTGAAGGACAATTTTGTGTCTGTATATTCAAAATAGGATAGATATAGAGCTACTTTCTCTTAATTCAATGAATAGAAAGATTTGTACTAAAAGTGTTGTGGACAGGATATCATGTCTGCATCTCTTACTATGAATAACCACTATGAAGACAACAATATGCAATGTAGTAATTATTGAAACTGTCCTAATAATTGGCTTTGAAATTGTCTCTCTGATATTTGTTTCTCAATAAAATTATGTTAAAAATATATATAAAAGTATGGAAGTTCAATTATGTTCTTCTAATACTCTTTGTATTTTATGGCAGAAATATTTCTTCTTCCTAAAATAATAACTCCTAAAATTTTTTCTAGTATCTTTTCCATATTTTTAGATGCATATTTCATCTCTATGTGATTTGTTTTCATGGAAGGAGTGTTAGAGGGAATTAATGTATTTTTTCATTAGCTATTAATCTTTTCAATACAATTTTAAAATAATTTACTTTCTCTCCATTTGAAATCTCATTTTATTGTAATAAATCTCCTTTTCTCCAGTTTACTTTAGTTTTCTATGTTATGTATTGTAAGTGGTTCCTAACAAATGCTTGAATTTTTTCCTTACTACAGACTTTAATATCCTTTAGGTCACATGCCTTTTGTGTACAATTTACACAAAGAAATTTAACATTATCTTTAACACCATTTCTCATTTTCAAATATAGCATATCAAGGTAATAGGGCATGGCAATTGAGCTGGGTATGGTAGCACATGCCTGCAATCCCAGCTCTTGGGAGACTGTAAACAGGCAGATCACTCTGAGTCTGATCTAGTAATGAGGCCCTGAACACCTTGTATTCAATTCCCTAAAAATACAAAATGATATAAAATAAAATAAAATAAAATGAGTAGCTGAAAAGATGTCATGGTTACTTCTTTCAGGAAATCAGTTAATAATGTGTTTAACCTGGTTGTCTAACCAACAATATTTAAATCTTCAAGACAGTTTTTGCTTTTTATCTTGACCATTTATCCATACCTGGCATGAAATAACATAACAAAATCAAGTATTTAGTTCATCAATTGTTTTGGCAAAAAAAATGAATTTTTTTTCAAATTATCAGTGTAAATATTAACTTGTGTAGTGACATGAAATTTCAGCGAGGTCCAGACATGCACAAAGGAAATAGCTAAATATACTAAAAAAAAAATGTTTTAAAAATCACACACACATGAGAAGGGTAGGAGATAGGCTCAAAGAAGTATAAACCATCAGGAAGTTTTTGGAAACTGAGTGATTACAAACAACATTGTGAAAATGACCATACTCTAAAAATTGTTATACAGATTCAATGAAATTCCAATTAAAATATCATTAGTGTACTCATGAAGATAGACAAAAATTCCTCAAATTCATTTGGAACCAGAAGATACCCATAATATCAAAAGTTACCCAGTGAAATGAAAGAAAGCAAGAGGTATCACAATCACTGACCTGAAATTATTCTATAAAGCTACTGTGATAAAAATCATCATGGTACTGGCATAGAGACAGAGTTGAGATCACTGGAACAGACTAGAAGATGCAGACAACTGAAAACACTCTCAGCCACCTTATCTTTGATAAAGGGGCCAAATATGCTCACTGGAAGAAAGATAATCTCTATAATAAATGGTGCTAGAAAAAGTAATTTTCCACATGCCAAAGGCTAAAATTAGACCCATGCCTATCACCATGCACAAAGGTACAGTAAAAATGAATCAAAGAATTAAATATTAAAACAGAAACACTAAATCTTCTGGAGGAAAATGTAGGTGGAAATCTTAAAGATATAGGGGTAGGTAGAGAGTTCATGAATAAAAAACAAACTGCACAGGAAATACTTCAAAGAATCAACAACTGTGACCTCATCTTTTTGAAAAGTTTCTGCACTTCAAAGCAAATCTCCAATAGAGTAAAAAGAAAACCCACAAACTAGGAAAAAATTATAGCCAACTGTCCCTCTGACAATGGCCTTCTATCTGGAACATATAAAGAATTTATAAAATTCGGATCGCCCAAATTCAAAGACTCAATACAAAAATGAGCAACTATGATGCATACATATTTCTCAAAGGAAGAAATAAAAATGTCAAGTGAATAAATGAAAAAATGTTCAACATCATTGGTCATTCAAGAGACATCAATTAAAACAATGCTGAGATACCATCTTATGCCAGAAAGATTGGCTAACATCAAGAAATCAGCCAATAACAAATCATGGAGAAGCTGTGGAAAAAAAGGAACCCTTCTGCACTGCTGGTGGGAGTGCAGACTGGTACAACCACTATGGAAAATAGTATGCAGATTCCTTAAAAATCTAGGATTGGAGATTTTATTCAAGCCAGCTATTCTCCTCCTGGGTATTTTTCCCAAAGAACTGAAAACCTCATACCAAAATTATATATGTGTACCAATGTTTATAATAGCGCAATTTGTCACAGCTAGATCCAGAAAACAACCCAGATGCCCATCAACTGAAGAATGGATAAAGAAGATGTGGAATTTGTACACAATTTAGTATTATTCAGCTATAAAACAGGATAAAGTTGACTTTTATTGTAATTCGATGCACTAGAGAACACACTCTTAAGTGAAATAAATCAGACTCTCCTCTGTGAACATCATATTGTCTCCTTAGTGTGTGAACCTGAAAGAGAAAAATGGAATCTGAAGAGTACAATAGATAGTGATAAAAGGGAATGAACTTACTCAATAGAAAAGAGTTACTGAGTTGAGGATAAAGACAGGAGAGGGAGTGGGAAAAAGATTTATCTAGGTATGTAACCAGGATGGTTTAGACAACTTAACTATGCATTTCTGCTCCAATGAAAAGGAGCAGTCAATGATTAATTTATTTCATTTCCTTTCTTCAATTGTTTGCACTTTTTCTCTTAATTGCTTGTACATTTCTTTCTTCTTCCAATTTTGCATGCCTGTATCTGGTAATATGATTAACTGGTTGGAAGACAACACTATACATTACAATAAATACTGTGCAATTCATATTAATCTCTTAAATAAAATGAAATATCACTTGTACTTTTGTTTTAAGTTTAATTCATACTTTCTTAAAAAATAAAAAATAGAAATTTAAAAACATAACAGAACTATGATTATGAATTTGTGCATCTAAAGACGCATTTGTCAAATTCTTTTTTTTTTCTGTACTTAGGGACTGCAGGTCTCACTATGTAGATCAGACTCGTAATGATTCTTCTATTTTCAGCCTCCCAAGTGCTGTGTTTACAGGCATGCACCACCATGCCCACTCTCAATTGCCCTCTCAGCTAGCCCCCTGGGCGAGGCTGGCAGGGCACGCCAGGGATTGATCCCCAGCTACTGTGCTCTGCTTAATCAGATGCTTTAGTCACTGGGCTATCAGGCCAGCCCTTCATTTGCCAAATTCTTTTGTAGCACTTCTTGCTATAACCCTCCCCATGTATAGCCATAAGACAAAGTATTATGTACTAAGACATAAATGCTGTAAGAAGTGTTAAACAAAGAGTAATACAAAGGTACTGTAAGACTTTAACCCTTGAATCATAGCAGCTAGCACATCCCAGCATCCTTCACCAACCTTGGAATAGAAGACCTGATTGTATCATCTGAATTCTCTCTTCCCTGTAATTTCTGTTCTGTGCTCTGGGTCCTCATTTCTTTATCTGTGCACCTCTAATGTGTCAAAATTCCTGGACTGTCATCAAACACATTGTAGAACATTGAGCAACATGCTCTCATTCAGGGCCCTTTTGGGGTTCTTCTGCAATTGTTTCCTGTTGTACAACACAAATGATTACATAGGCTGAAATTCTGCATCTGAAGTTGTTTATACCATACAGTGCTTAGAGGACTGAATGTTTACAGCCTAAGCACTGCCATTACTGAATGAAATATTTAATCATTAGTTGTTAAGCAAATAATAATTAAGATTCTACTGAATTACAAACAACATTCTGGATCCTGGGACTGGGGATGCAAAAAAATAGTCATAGTCCATGATGTTTAAAATCTTCCTTTCTAGGGAAGAATTCATTGTTTGTTTGTCTAGAATATCTTTATCTTATGTAGCATTTCTAAAATTGAAGGACAACTCTACTACAACATAAAAAGCAATTACTTTAGAGTGGCAATCTGCACATTTGTGGCAATTAATTACCATTTTCGTTTAATCGTATTAAGTAAATCACAATTTAATTTTCTGAGCCTTAGTTTCCCTTCTAGATATTATAATATTCATTATTATGAGAATTAACTGACAATCCTAAAATAATGCTTTTCAATAAAATATTGAAAAGGGAGAAAACTATTTGTAAGGTTAATGTTTAAGTTTAAACAACACTTTGTTTTGCTAACAGTAATAAGCATTTCAATTGTTCTTTCTTCTTTTACTTTTTTTATTTTTTTATCTTTTATTTATTTGTTTATTTGGTACAAGGTGTTGCTATGCAGCTTGGGCTGCTAGTGATCCTCCTGTCTCAGCCTCCCCAGCTCTGGGATTACAGGTGTGCCCCAACATTGTCAGTTTTGGTGGCCAGCACTGCATGCCCGGGATTCTGGGGCTAGCAAGGCATGTGGTACTGGGGACTGAACCCAGATCTTTGTGCTTGCCAGGCAGGAGCTTAGACTACTGAGCTATCTCCCCAGCCCTCAATTTTCCTGTTCATGATTATAGTATAATTCAAAGACACCAATAGTTCAGAATTCTTCCTATTGCCCAATATAAAATATTTTAAGTTTAGTGAAAACTTTATAGGCTATGGCAAAACAACACAGGCACCAAGCTAGGAAAGAGGTGGCAAAACTCAAAATTAAACCTAGATTTTTCTATCCCAACTGTCAACATTTTCAAGAGGTAAATCCCAATACTTTGATATTAGCCTATGATAGCAGACTTTGATATTGTGAAATGTTTGAAATATTATGACCGTTTTTATGTGCCCAAGAAATCTCCAGAACAATATGAAATGTAGAGGGAAATGTTAAAAGCCAAGTTACAATTTTACATTTCAAAATGAAGATTTACAACAATTATATATTCTCAATTAGAATTAGATATAAGCCTACCAAGTTTGTTCTATTAAACATATTGAATTGACAAGACACAATTTACTTTCATAGTTTTGTTTGGAAAAAAAAAAAAGGACTATGTGAGGTTGTTTAAATTGAAATCACACATTCAGCAGAGATATACTTAACCCCCTGACACAGGGACCTACATATCTTTACTGTAACATTTCCATACCTCATCATGTAGCTCAAGATTCAGACTCATTTTCCTAAGTGCTTGTCTATTATTTCCACCTGAATATATCACTGGTCCATTAACCGCAGCAAATTAAAAGTTAGTTCACAATATTTTTTTCTAAATCTTGTCTTCCTAACATTTCTATTCTTCTTGATGCCATCCTGCTGTGTCTATGAACTTCTACTTAATTTCAAAACCTGTATGTTAGCACTCTAGTCTTGAACAAACACCTCTTTACATCTCAGTACTACAATCTTAACTTGATTCTGTGCTATCCTTTACCTAGACCAGACCAAAAGCCACATAATTAGTCAGGCAAAACAAAGCTTCTCTTAACTTCAGCTCAAAGGCAGAATGGAGACCTTTAAGGAGCACTAAATTCTAATATGCAGAACCCATGCATATGTCACCTTACATGACAAAAAGGGGCTTTACAAATTCAATTATGGTTGAGGAACTTGGGGTGATACTCTCATGAATTACTCCATGGTTCTAACCTCATCACAGCTTCTTACAATGGAAGAAGTTTTTGTCAACTTCCTCAATTGTGATCAGAGATAGATTAATGAAATTTAAAAGATCAGAAAGACCCAGCACTCCAAAGACATGGAAAGCACTGGAAGCACAGCCAAAATTTCTAATTTTGGCCCAGTAATGCTTCCTTCAGACTCCTGACTTACAGAATTATAAGGTAGTAAAACTGTGTTATACTGAGCCACTAAATTTGTGGTAACTTGCTACAGCAGCCACAGAAAATTGATATTCTTGCTTTTAGGTTAATCAGGTTAAGGACATAACTGATCACCTCTAGTCCCTTGTTCAAACTCAAGATGTTTCATAGCCTATCAAGTATAATGCAAATGACTCAAGTTTACACACATGTGCTTCACACCTTCACTTCAGATGTCTTCCCACTTCTCTTCTCCCTGAACTCAGGAAATGTCTGTAAGACACTCCACACACTGGTGCTTCCCATTCACACTCTTGTGCTTTTTCTCATCTTTACTGCTATTGTACTGCCACTTTGTCCTCAGTTGTAGAAATGCTAATACTCCTAAGTTAGAAATCCAGTACCACCTCCTCCAAATGCTCTCCAATTTCCCTTGCTAGTAATTAAACATTTTTCTAGAATATGGATTCTTGACCATTCTATCCCTTAATACTGTTTTATCTCCTCCTACCTTCTTTATATAGAACTGTTACTTTATCCTTATAAAATCCATCAAGTTTCCAAGAACAGGAATATTGACTTTCATTTATGAATTACTTAAGTTTTGAGTTCAGATCATCCAGTAAATACATGTTTGAGATTTTTTTCAGACAAAAATTACAATAAAAGAATGAGTCAATAACCAAGTAGAAAAAAATCCATTTTATCAATTATCAAATGACTCAGCATAGAATATCTGATCTGCCTTAACTGTGACACTTAGATTCTTTATCACAAATTTATTTTACTGAACAATTACAGAGTAAATAACATATTATGACCTTAGAAGACAGTCATAATGAAATTATTTTGATACAACAATGTGATCTGAGTCTCTAAACATTTTATGCAATAAACACTGTTCATTAGAACCATGAATATTGTAGACTGAACAATTTCCCAATTGTCACTATGGTTCTTTAAGGATAATCAAGCGGTTTTTTCTCCATTATTTGTTTGGGTTTTTTATTTCAAAAATAATTTTGTTTTCTCTAAGCAATCTCATCTCAGAACTGTAAGTGAAAGATTGAAGATAAAAGTGTCAAACATATACATGACAAAGCTATGATTGTCTTCAAAAGGTAGTTCCATGAAAGTCCTCAGAAAGTCACCTAGTCATTGAGGTTTTTTAGAAAATGCAAATTAGTTGGCTGAATTGGGAGTCAGGCAAAAATAAATGGAAACGGCCTCATTATTTTTACAAAATAGATTCTCCTTTATAATGAAAAATATAGGGGCATAAGAAGTCCCCATATTTGGGGAGAGACGATTGGAGAGACTGCATCTCAATTGCCTACTCTGTTAGGTCCTGTGGTAGGAATGAGAATACAGTATTGATAGTGTAGGGCCTTGATCTCTAATGGCTTAAGCACTAGTGTGATTTATAATGTATTAGTTGATCAAGGAACTAACTAGCACTCAATAATTTCTTTTCAATGATTTAGGTAATTTGATTTGTTCCTGAGAACTTCCAAAACTTTCTAAGACCTGAGGAAAATAAGAATAGATATTAAATAATTTTAATTAAATGAGATAAGCAATATGGCAGAGTTTTTACAAGATTACTAGGTATCTAAGAAGCCTAAAGATTGTGTGGCTGAATATCCAGATTAGATGACCCTCAGATGAGCCCTGAAGGAAGAGAAGGAAGTAGCAGGCAAACACAGGGCCTGTATAACAACAGAAAATCACATAGCAAGGCAACTTTGAGGACCTTTAGGAATGCAAGGCTCTCTGGAATAAAATGTCTATGTAGGCTATGAATAGCGAGACCCGGTGCAGGAGTCCAGAGCACAGAAGGCCTGTGCAGCATGCCCGGGCACCTGCCTTTTGTTTTTCCAGCCTAGGAAAACTAAAGAGAAAAAGTTCAAATAACAATAACATTCAGATGAAATGAAAGAAAAACCATTTTCCTCTCAGATAACAAGGTGGTGGGGGCACAAGGAGAAATTTGGTGTCAGCACCAAAATATGATTAGATTGTACAGTATAGAAGATGGTTAGACTGGAAAAGTGAAGGGTTAGGATCACTTGGGGGAATGCAATGATTCATACAAGAAGTCAGAAGGCACTGAAAGAGACAAATATGAGAAATACTTTGGCAGTGACATTAACATAATTTGGAGACATAGTTGCAATGAAAACGGAAGAAATTACAGATGATCTGCAACTTTTTAGACTGGAAAACTGGGTAACTGACGATGGCACTACACCATGATCAACTTAGTGTAAATAGCAGAGTTAATTATGAAGAACATAACAAAAATTTTCAGCCTCTATTATGTTACTTATATATATTAGCCTGGAATCTTCATGAAATTGTTCAAATTTATCCTACAGCTAAAATGTTTTATAGTACAGGAATGTTACAGTTAAAATGACTTCTACATTTGATCCAAACCTATAATTAGCATACAAACTAAGATGCACAAAAGAAGCTTATCACCACTTTGGAATACTTTATACATATTTTTAGGAATAGAAAAGGAAAAGGCAGGCCCCACCCCCAGGTGCACTGAGCCAGTGTGACCAAGACCAGGCGTGGTGACGCACTCCTGTAATCCCAGTGCTGGGAAGGCTGAAACAGGAGGATCACTGCAAGTCTGAGCTGTGTAGTGAGACCCTGTATCAAATAAAGAAAAAGAAAAAGGAGGAATATTTACCAAACACTGTATGCAAGCACTGTTCTGAATATTTT
>NW_004524744.1:4568138-4577128 GCF_000260255.1 Octodon degus
AAAAAAATGTATGTATAGGTCCATTTGTAGGTTTTTTTTCCTATCAGTTTCCAAAGAGCACGTATAGAACACTCTTTCAAGACTGTTTCTGGTAGAGAGGAAGAAATGAGGTATAGACTGGGAGATGGTAGGGATGCTTATAAAGACAATTACCTGAATATTCTTGGTTCTTAAATTTTTGTTTTATAATTCAGAAGGCCTTTTAAAAATGCACATTTCCAGGCTATACTTGGCTGTCTAGAATCAGTCTCCAGGCCGTATAGCACTTATACACTAATTAAAAATTATTCAAGAGCCCTCTGGAAGCTAGAATACCTTGGCCCAGCAGGTAGTGACCCTTTGCAATAGGTCCCTTTCAAAGTGACCAATCCTAGTCATTATCCTAAATGCTCCTTGCTCTTTAAGGGATGTTATGCCTTATTTCCTTGCCAATGGATGTTACTGCAACCTGCAACCCACTCAGCTGCACCAACCTATAAGCCTTCCACTTGCAGAATTTTTCTGGTAGGAAAAAATCACTAATCCTCATTACCACCCATATTTTTAACTTCTCACCAATGTGCATCAAGTCAAGCCTGATGTTTTGATGAAGACCCATGGGCTTAACTTGAACCTACAATTCTGAAACCCAGTCACAATTTCAGTAAATCCTCACCCAATCTCCCTAGGTTTTCTGGATTTGAAGATCATCACTGCACACCATCTCCATCTCTCCAAGAAGAGAGAAGTCAAAACATTTCCACCCCTACAGTTGTCACCAGAAAAGCAGTCTTTTTTTCCTACATTATAATGTTCTCATCATAATTTTATCACCTCACATATGAGTCATGCCCTGTGAGTGACTAGCTTGTTATCATGTAGAAAACAGAGATACATTTAGTAATTCACCCTAAAATGTACATATTTAACTCATGTTGCTCGTAGCTTTTAAATTTCACCAACATTTTTTAAAGGTCCTTTCAATTTTCTGTTCAATACATAAACTCAATGAAATGAGGACAAAAATAAAGATTTATAATTCTTTCTCACTATCTTGTACCCGGCAAACCCCAGCTGTGCAGGTTAAGATATCTAAGTAAGTCTCTAGCATACTCTCTCATTTGAGCTTACTGAAGAAGAATCCCTTAAATCTCTCAAAGGGAAAGGAATCCACAAAGCAGAGAATCCATAAAGGGTAAAAAATCAACATGCCATTTGACATGATATATAAAATTTTCTGAAATTTTTGCATGTTTGAATTTTGATTTCCAAGAAAAGGATAAAAATAGAAACACCATGTGATATAATCATTCAGAGGGGCTGGCAAGATAGCTCAGCAGTCTAAAGCACCCGCTTAGGCAAGTGCAATTACTGCAGTGTGATCCCTAGCACCGCATGCATGCAAGCCCTGCCCCCAAGGTGAGCTTAACTAGCCACCAAAACATTCATTCAGAGAACATTTGCTGTGAGGTCAAAGCATAAATTATTGTAGGAGCATGAATGGCAATGTGATACCCATCTGTGACAAAACTAAACAAAAAAAAGGGGATACAAATGAAGGTCCATTTTGTATCTGTATAAACAAAGTAGTTAGGATAGTTATGGAGCTACTTTCTCTTAATTCAATGAGAAGAAAGATTTGTAATAATAGTTTTTGGACAGGATATCATGTCTGCACTTGTACTATGAATAACCACTATGAAAACAACAATATTCAATGTATTAATTATTGACACTGTACTACTAATCTGTTCTGAAACTGTCTCATTACTATTTGTTTCTCAATAAAATTTTTTTTAAAAAGCAATAAATTGCTTCCACCTATGACCCATCACTAGAAAATGATGCCTTCTTGGTTAAAAAAAGAGAGAAAGAAGATATTAATCATATAATTTTATGAAATTATTAAGTAATATATATTAAAGTGTAACATCAGAAAAATATTAATATTTTCTTCAGTTTCTTAAATTTGAAGATTATACTGCATTTTTTTTAATATGTGTTCCAACAATCAACTCAGAAAGTGGCTATGGACCACTACCTTCAATTTCTCAAAATAAATGTATCTCAAGAGTTGAGGATACAGAAGTAATCTTCACATAGGGAGGAGTGAGCAGCTAGGGCAGGTTCGGCTTTGGATTCCCTTAAGACACACCCCCTTCCTGAAGGGAAGTGGCTGTCAGTGGTGGCTGCCATCCCATTGGCACCCTGAATGGGCACTGCTTTCCCACACTGTCCATGTGTTTTTAGTGTGTAAGAGTGGCCTTCCTTAATACATTTAGGGTTGTTGGGAATGAGTCAACCCATGGAAAAGACTTTGCTAAATGCCTATAAATTGTAATAAAATAGCAGGATTAACTGAGTACTGGAGATGGTAGGAAAGGGAAAAGAAAAAAGAGAAAAGGGGGTCGGGATAGACAATGAAGAAACAACACAAACTAAATTTAATATACCACATAGAACAAAGACACACTAGGCCAAGTTATGTTGTTTGTAAAATATTTATTTCTCTTCAGAAATTCTGTACTCTCTACTAGCATAAAGATTGTCCTGCTTCCATGTAGAGAGGTACATATTCACACACGTAATCAGGTAACCACTGAGACACATTCTGACAATTCAAAACACATCACCAGAAAATACACACACATGAGCACTTGCACATGCACATGTATCCAGATGTTTTTCAGTTCAAACTTAATGTAATTTAAAGACATTCACTAACTAGGAACATTTCTGCTCTCGTCACCAGATGGAGCAGGGCTGATATCTTACAAACTCCAAAATTTTAAAGGAATTCTAAACTGAAGAAAAAATAAATTATACTTTTGAGTTTTATATTCATAGCATGATGAATTTTAAACAATTTAACCAAAGGAATTAATGTATAGAATTAGTTGAATTTTAACATATTTTATGATTTTCTGTATAAAATCATATATTTATTTTCCAGCTTAATATTTAAATAATAAGGAAAGGATGAAGAATTTAGGATGTCTTTATAGGGTCCTATAAAGTTCAAATATTTCTTATAAGTTATAACATAACTCAATTAGAGAAATTGCTTTTGATCCCAGAGAGAAATTTTTCTCTCTTTATTTTAATTTAATTACATAATATTGTAACAAAAGTAATCTTCAGACTAAGAAAGTAAAACAAGATAGAAGAGAGGCATAAATACTATTAAGGTATAAATGACCTCAGGGACAGATGGAAAAACATTAGAATGATTATTATTACAAGAGAATGAAACAGAAGTTTTATAATCAAATTAGTGAAGAAGAAATAAACTTTCTAGTACCTAAAAGATTCAATATAATGGAATGAACTCATTTGCTAGTACGGTGTGCTATGCATCATGTTTAATTAACTAACTTCAGAATTCTACCATAAAAAAACCTAGAAAATAATATCACCATTTTGAGAAGAAATTCAAAAGTTAGCAGAGAGGAATGTGTCCCCACTACATTAAAAGAGTTCAATATGCACTAAATTTGAAATGGTACAAATATTTAATCTGAAAATTCCTTAAGAATCTAATTAGTTTTAATTTATTTGCAAGCCAACCATTGATCATAAATGACATCACTTCCTTCATAGGAATAGAGTAGAAACAACAGAGAAACGACTAAACAAATAATAATATAATATGGATGTTATAGGCACCATAATTGGAAAAACATAATACTCTATGTGCTATGACTTAAAACTTAAATGTCCTCCAAAAGACAGGTGTTGGAGTTTTGGTCTCTGTTGTAGTTTGGATCAAACAATACCCCCAAGTCTTGTGTTCAGAAAGCGGAATTTTGCAATGAGCTTGGGTGCTATCCTCATCAGTTCAGAGCTGAACATGGTCTTAAAAGGCAGAGACTGATAAGAAGAGGTGAGTCCCAGGCAGCATTTTTTGGCAGGGTGTGTCTTTGTTCCAGGTTTATTTGTATTTTCTCTCCACATCCGTTATTCCTCTCTCCTACTTTTTGGCCACCATGTGTTGAAGAGCATTGCTCCATGATGCCCTTCTATCATCCAGTTTCTGCCATGGAGCCAGTCTAGCATAGACTGAACCCTTGGAAACCGTGAGCCAAATAATCCTTTCCTCCCTAAACTGCAAGTGTCAGGTATTTTGGGCCAGTGACAGGAATGTGACTAATGCTGTAGTACTAATCTAGCAATGCTAAGACTGGGGCTTTTGGAATGTGATTGAAATCCAAGGACTTAAGTGGGTTCATCCACTGATGGGTTTGTAATTTGATGTCATTATTAGGAGGCTGATCGAAATGTAGGGGCTGAGACAAAACAGAGAGTAAACCATTACATGACCTGAGGTCGGTCGGTCGGTCAGTTGCTCTCTCTCTCTCTCTCTCTCTCTCTCTCTCTCTCTCTCTCTCTCTCCCCTTCCTTTTTTATTCACCCCCATGAAGCTGCCATAAAGTGAACAATTTTCCTATGCCACATACTCCTGCCATGATAGTCTACTTCACCAAAGGCCCAAAGCATAATAGAGCCAGCTGAACATGGACTAAAATCCCTGAAACCAACAGCCAAAATAAGTCTTCCTTTTTTTGTGTTTGTTTGTTTTTTGGTGGAGCTGGGGATTGAACTGAGACCCTTGCACTTGCCAAGGAAGGGCGTATTCTACTGAGCCATCTCCCTAGCCCCTAAGTCTTCCCTAAAGTTGTTTACCTGAGGTATTTGGTCAGCACTGGAAAACTATACATGAAACACTAGACTGCAGTGATACCACCTCCAAATTGAATGAAACTACAGACAAGAGACAACAAATAATGTAGGAACTTTTTGGTCTCTTGATATATCCCAGGGAGGAAGAGCAGTGAGAAGGAAAAAAAGATAGACAAAAAAAAAAACCAGAACTGGATCAGGTAGAGGCCTCTTACCAGACTGGAAAGAGGACTGAACAACAGTGGGGATGTTTCTACTTTTGTGAAGTTAGTATCTCAAGACACAAGGTTGCCTAGAAACTGACTGCAATTTGCTCAGGCCTGAGGCATCTTGACTGCTTTAGGCACTGTGGCTCTGTCCTGCACTCACACATATGACCAATTTCTAGCTTCAGCTGCTCTGAACAGATAGGTCAGTATTTGGCAACATTTTTGTTTCAGCTCAAATGAATTCTGTTAGTGAAACTATTTGAAGAGGCTGATAGAGTTTAGAGAAATATTTTTAATCATAATATGTTCAATACATAGCTTATTTTTTTAATTTTTTAACAGCTTCTCTAATGACAGAATAAAAACTTCTTACTATGAGGGTCCAGGAAGCAGATGATGACATTCAAATGTAATCTGGGAAACATATCTTAAGCAAGCAGTGAACTCATTTAATACATGGAAATATTCAGCCATAAATGTTGTTATGGTTTGTTTCTAGTTGTTACCCCAAAGCTTCATGCAGTCATGAGATGGACTTCTAGAGCTTGTGATTAACTCATGATTCACTGGGATTATGGGTGTGAGTGCTACACCTAGCCTGGGGTGAGTATCCTGAATGCAATTTAAGGGAGACAGATTTCCTCCCTGTAGCCACTGTTGCTGTTACTCTTCCCTCTTGCTCTTGTTGTTTTGCTGCCTACTGCCACCATGAACTGCTGCCCTCTGGCATGTACCAGTCTATCTTGAAGCCAGCTTTGTTTGAACTGAAACCTCCAGTATTTGTGAGTTAAATAAACCCTTCCATCCTTCCTTTTGGGTGTCTGTATTTTGTCCTAGCAATAAGAGTAACTGATACAGATGTGTAGATGCTTGTAATTACCTACATTTTCACTTTTGTTTCATGCCATAACGCCACTGGCTACTCTACTCTTTATTTCCCACCATCTACAACTCTAATATCCCCAGAGAAACATGTCTCAAGAGAAAAATAATCTAATCGCAGTGAATCTCCACATTCTCAAGCATTTACAACAGAAATTCATCCAGGACTAGAGTGATAATCCAAGCTTCTCTAGTAGTTTTTTCCAGACAGTGAGTCACCCATCTTTCAGCAGAAACTTTTGGAAGAGTACATTTTAAACTACAAATGTTCTTTTTTAAATTTCACAAAGTGATCTTGCATATGTTCTTGTAAAATCATTTTATAAATTTTATTGGGGGGGTAAGATAATGTACAGCTCTTGAGGAAATGTTTCTATATCCTTCTGTTTTGGTTATTGACTGATTCAGTCCTCAAGTTCTTACTGAGGAACTGGCAGGGACCAGGTGATCTTTAAGCCTATTTGTTTCATTTAAGCCTCAGAACACCGCTGTTAGGCACTCACTGCTATTCCCATTTTAAAGATAAAGACATTTCTTTACACAGAAAAATTAAGCACAATTGTGCTGAAAGCCTAACAAGGCCTTCTGTTGCTCATGTCACCATGAGATCAGTTTACTTATCCAAGCACACAGAGCAATGAATGTCAAACGTGTTTTGAGTTTTTTTTAATGTCATTCCCATCACTGTAGAGAAGTGTTTTGGCATCTCTGTGTCGTGGCTGAGGAGGCTCAATTGGATTCCCATGTGATACAGCAAATGCTACATTAAAATCAAGGCTAAAGAAGAGTGTGCTTCTCCTGGTCAGAAGGATTTGCCACCTAGTGGTAAAGTTTAGAAAAAAAAATTGTACAGTCTTGACTGTTAAGACAACATAACTGGCTTTACATTGTATTTTTCTTGGTTCTAGATGGGGTCTCAGCTTCTGACAGTCACTTTCAAAGATCGAGGCAGAAACCTTTCCATGCTGTTCTTAGAGTTTCTAGGGATGACAGGAAGTCACTTTGGCTTTCCTTTCTTGAGGAAAGAGTAACAGTGCACTCCTCAATCAAATGCTTCTGCCAGGGCCAATGAAATAGCTCTGCAGACTAAAGAGCCTCCTTAGGCAAGCTTAGGCAAGTATAGGGACTGGTTCTGTCCCCGGCACCACATGCTGAGCCAACTCCTCCCCCCACCCCCAGAGTGGGCTGAGCCGGCCACAGAGTCTGGGCATAGTGGCTTATGCCTGTAATACTAGCACTAGGGAGGCTGAAAACAGGTGGATCACTATGAGCCCAAGTTGCAGAATGAGACCCTGTAAAAACCAAATATATCAAATGTTGTTGCCTTCAGAAACGCATAATGCTCTGTGTGCAACAAAGAACACAAGCCAGTCCTGCAGGGAAACACTGCAAAGAAGAGCAGACAGAATTAGGATTTGGGGGCTTTTGCATTCAAGAATTCTCTCCTCTTTTGTTTCTCTGGTTTTCAAAGCAAATATTAACAAATATTTTACTTCTTGGCATCCTATTTGTTAACCCATAAAATGTAAATTTCTTGCCAAGTGCAAATATAAAGCATTTTAAAATTTTCAGCACAGCACTGCAGTTGCCAAAAATTCTCATGTTGAAGTTTAAAAAGTTATGAGACTTTAATTTGGTGACCAGCCAGGAAATACAGTTTCTAACTCTTGTGTAGTTTTTTTCACTGTGTGTTAACAATCAGATTCTACCACTGAAACATGTGTAATACTGAGATTTGGGGCCTAGGTGAGGTCTTGTTTTGGAGTGGGATGAATTAAGTCTCTCAGTCTCTGATAAAATTACACAGTGCACAGCCCCGGGACTATCTGTGAGACAGATGGGAACTCTGGTGCATACCAGGCCACTGCTCTTCAGCAAAGAAAACAAAAACCCAGGTGCAGAATGTATCGGAGCCATGCAGATGGGCTTTGGAGGGGTCCACTGTTTATAAGAAAAAGGAATGGAGCTCTCATCATTGAGACCACTCTTCCTGGGGATCCATTTCTTCCCAGCTGGTCTCAAGCAGCATACCCCCACTCCCACCCCACCCCCACTGCCTGAAGCCCCAGCAGCAGCTGTCAATGACCTCTGCCCCTTCAAAGGGAGAGCTGGGTGGCCGCTTTCACTGAGTGTTAATTACTTAACTGCTGAGAATTGGATCCCACAGCCTGTCCACCTCCTACATGTCTTTCTTCTCTGATGTTTAAGTCCTTTAAGGAAAATAGTTTATATTTGTTTCTACAGATTCTTCCCATCGTTTCCTTCCAGTTCTTTGTCACCAGCTCCCAGTTATGTCTGACACATGCTACTATTTTGGAAATGAAAGTCAATCATGGGATGCAAGATCTGGAAGGGGACAAGAGCCTTCTGGAGAGCTGCTCTGATCATAGATCTGGTTTCTTCTGGTCATTGCAATGGCCTCTAGAGGAGAACATCCCTAGTCACATTTGCCAACAGGGAAAATGAAGCCAGAGGAGGCTGGTACTCTTTATGATACCCCTACTTCTCCTCTTCCAATTCAACTTTTCCAGTGCCATATTAATCTTCCCACATTGCAGCTCAAAATATGGAGTGCCACAGAGCTTTTCTCTTCTCTAGTAAACATAACACAAGCTCCTCTGTTGGCCTTCGAATATGTAGCCTGGCCCAAACCTTCCACCCTATCCCAAGACTCCTCACTGACAAAAACCACTCCAGCCATAAGCCAGGTTTCTGCCCTTCTTCATGCAATGAAGTCTTCATTGACCCACCTACCATACCCTTATTTTTTATCTTTCTTACAGGGGTATTGACTATATTTCACACAGCAGCACAAAGATCATCACTTTCATAAAACTTTCTTCCACCTTTAACATAAGTTTCAAGTTACCACAATTATGTTAAACTCGTAGCTCTTATCTATTTGATTAAAGATGATTAACCATCTTTGTTCATATTTAGTAAAATGAAGGGTGAGGAAAAGATATGTGTGGGGAGGGGTGAAGCTAGAAATGGTAGGACGTGTATGGTAGTCCCAAGTTCTGCATCTTTCCTTGGGTATATTTGCTTGAATGGTTGGACCTTCATGTCATCCTTGTGCCTCATGGGGTTTTGGTTGTTTATTCTGCTTGGCTGTTCTCTGAGAGTGGATTCCTGGGGCTCAAAAGGACATGGAGTGAAGTAGGCCTAATGGTTTGGATTCTGTAACTCACAGGTACATTCTTTTTTTTTTTTTTTCCTTAGTTGTCTCACACATTGGTC
>NW_004524744.1:4577228-4579029 GCF_000260255.1 Octodon degus
AAGTTAACTATATGCATAAAAGCACTTTGTATTTGAAGGACAATTAGGCTCTTATACCATCTTTGATAAAGTGATAATCTATTTGGTCTCATGGTGTGTCCTAGGTTAAAATATATCATTTGGACTCCATGAGGGTACTCTAAATAGACTACTCTGTATTCTATGTGCCAAAAAATTATATGGGATTTGCCAAATAAAATTTCATTCCTGAAATCTTATTTGTTACCTGCCTTTCTGAGCCTTATGAGATATTCTTGCCAGCTGAAAATAGAAAAGGCAATTTATTGTTTCCCGATGGAAACAATACACATAGCAAATCAGTACCAGGAGATCAAAGGCTAAATTTCCTTATGATGAAATTAAGAGTCTGAACACATTTAAATCATATCTGTTCAAATGGAAATATGAATATTAATAACTCTGCTGCATGAACACATGATAAACGTACTAAGAACTGGATGTAGTCTGGGTGTGAATATGTTGCACTAGTTTCTAAACTGGAGAGTCTGTAGAATCTTTACTATACTGGTCTGTTTGGGTCAGTATTTTAAGAGTTTAGGTCTTGGGAGAGGTCTCCAAATTGAAAGAAGGAAAAGTAACATTAGGAACTGCACAGAACCAAAAGAGCATGGGCAGAGTACAGGGTTCATACAGCGGCACAGACAGATGGATGTGCACAACAGAAGGGACTTGTTCTCTACAGCTGCTTACTCTGCTAAACAGTGCAGCCACTTTCCTCATAGGAAAAGTAGCACTGGAAATTCAGGGGGGAAACTGGACCCCAAAATAAATAAGTACCACCAGCAAAAATGTGTTTACCATAAAAAAGCATATGTGTACAGCACTCGTGGGTCATCATCTGCTTTGCAATATTATTTCTGTGAATTTAATTGAGATTGCTAAAAACCACACAGAACTTTGAAGTACTAGGTCAAAATTATTTGTACGTTAAAAAGAAAACATTTATTTTATTGTAGTATTTCAGTTCTTTTAATTTCTAAAATGCTATGACAGGACAGTTATATCTTCTCGGAGCAGCCTTAATGTCAATTTCTGGAAATATTGTAATAGCATGATACTAAAAGAAAAGAAAATTGGAAACAATAGACTATACACTTGTTTGGGAAATAAAAGAAAGTAATCATGTTTAATATGTGTGCATAAGTGAAAAGGCAACCCACAAATTTCGAAAAAATCATGACAAATGAGTACTCAGACAAAGGTCTACTCTCTAGAATTTATGAAGAACTAAAAAACACTAGGGCCCCAAAATTTAAAGACCCAATCCAGAAATGGGCATCCGAGATGAACACATGCTTCTCAGAGGAAGAAATTAAAGAAGTGAATAAATATATGAAAAATTGCTCCACATCAATAGCTATCCGTGAAATGCAAATTAAAACAACATTGAGATATCATCTCACCCCAGAAAGAATGGCGATCATAAAGAAATCACCCAACAACAAACGTTGGAGAGGTTGTGGGGAAAAAGGAACTCTTCTCCACTGCTGGTGGGAGTGTAGACTGGTGCAACCGTTATGGAAATCAGTATGGAGACTCCTTAGAAAAATTGGACTGGAAATCCCATTTAAACTAGCTATTCCCATACTGGGAATTTTCCCAGAGGACCTGAAAACATCATATCATAGGGATATATGTGTGCCTATGTTTATAGCAGCACAATTTGTGATAGCTAAATCTTAGAAACAACCAAGATGCCCATCACATGAGGAATGGCTGAAAAAGATGTGGTATTTTTACACAATGGAGTATTATTCAGCTATTAAGAATGTTAAACTCG
>NW_004524744.1:4579129-4586268 GCF_000260255.1 Octodon degus
AATTAATTAATTAATTAAAATGAAGTTCACAACATTAAATTCCATTTTCAAGCAAAAATCTGTAATCTAGAAGTGTGGAGAGCAAAGCTTTTCAGACACGTATATTCTTTATGAATGGCTAATGTGAAGGAAAATAAATATTGCATCTTTTTAACTGACAAAGTGCTATTATAATTTAACCTAAGTCACTACATTGCCATCCCTTACACAGCCATCAGTACAGTAAACAGAGCCCACCGTCATGAGGTAGTCACTCCCCACTGGGCTCCAGGACTGTCCTCGGGGAGCCACAGCACCTCCACCTAGGAAAACTGTCAGAACAGACAGAAAACAGGACTTGCTTCGAAGCCCTCCAGGATGTGACTCTCTATGCATTCAGCAAGATCTGGAGCCAAAGACCAGTATCTCTGAGACAAAAGTAAAAGCATCACCTGCCTGTAGCTTACTTTCTTAACTGCAAAGATAAGATTTGGGGATTCAATAAGTAAAAGGATGTTAACATTTGGACCGTTTGTACTAAAGAAAATGCTTGATGCACTAGTCAGCGCATACTTGGAACTTGGCTTGCTCATCTTAGCTACCCTTAAAGGATACATTTTCGAGTATTTTTCACAAGATCTACCTTTTGCTTACTGCCTGTTTATAACAGAGGCTTGGCACCCATCTAGCATGAACTGTGGCTTCAGTACTGTAAGTCCCCAGAAAGGACAGAACTCCGAAGGCTGCAGCACTGTGCTTAAGCCACTCTCCTAAGCATTCACAGCTCTGAGAGCTTTAACACGGGTTTCCCTTGCCTTACACATGAATAGGGGCACACAGTCTGCCACCTCACACTGATTAAAGTGTATCTGTCTCTCAAGGTTCCAGTTCAGTGGTTCCCTTACAATGCTTTTGAATATTCAGCTGAGCATCATTATTCCCACCTTATGAAATGAGGAAACAAAGTCAAAACTATTGAATAAGTCACCCAGATTCTTACAGATTTTCAAGACAGAGATCAGAAATCCTGGTATTTCTAATTATAAAGCTGATTTTCTCCAATATTGCAGTCCCTAAGATTGGTCCAAAGATAACCTGTATCAGAATCCCTTGGGTTGCCTGCTAATGTTTTGGATTCGAGGACAGAGCTTCCAAATTAACATGTGTGTTCACATGTGTGTGTGTATGTGTGTGTGTGTGTGTGTATACATGTTATGAGGAGAAGGAAAAGTGGGGACTCTATATTTTTTTAAAAAAAAAACAGGTTTTATAAATGACTATTTTGAATATTTAAATCTGCAAACATTAGTCCAGTCCACTACCACATTGTCTTTTTAAATAAAACATAGAAAAAATTATACGAACTCAAATATACATAGAATTATAACATGAAGTACTGAAATAAAGCACTGTTAATACTCAGTTTGGAAGAACAGCCTATTTTGTCCCCAGTGATAAGAAAGTAAATTCTCAGAAGATGGCCCAGAAAGAGCATGGATTAAGTGGAAAGGACTTTGAGTTAAAAGTCCACATTCTGAGTCTCCACAACCGGCTGAAATTTGTAAGGCAGCCAGCGTGCAGAGTGCCCTGCAAGTGAGTCAGGCTAAGGTTTTACTGATAAATTCTTGCTCTTTGTCTCTTCTGGCTGACCTTAATCTCTCATTGACGAACTTTAAATCGGTCACAAGGTGTAATAACACAAAGTAGAGTATGGTTCTTGTTTTGTGCTTCTAAAAATCAGCCTTGGTACCTCAATAGAGTGGGACACACCCTGGATTGCCTATGTCAGTTGCACACCTGAAAACCATTTCTTCAGCAGGAAGAAATGCCAGATACTGCTCTAAGGACTTCACTGATATTATCTTTATTAATCTTCTGGTACAACAGGAAGGAATCATTGCTTATGGCCTTCATTTTGTAGCAACATAAACCAACATGCAAAGAGGTTAAGCAAATTTCCCAGTACCTAACATTTATAAGTCAGAGAGGTGGGATTTAAACACATGCAGCAGGGTGGCTTAGTGTTTCTGAGAATATTTTGAATGCTTCCTGTGGTTATTTCATTGATGGTGACAAGCATCTTTATATTCCGACAGATTTTTATTTTATTTTTTTATTAATTTTATTGAGAAAGAAGTAACAATGAGACAGTTTCAAAACAGGCTAGTAGGACAGTTACAATAATTAATACATTGCATATTGTTGTCTTTGTAGTAGTTATTTATAGTGTAAGATGCAGACATAATAGCTAGTGTAAACACTATTAGTTCAAAACTTTCTTCTCATTGAACTAAGAGAACGTAGCTGTATATCTATGCTATTTTGTATATACAGATATATATTTTTTTCAATAAAAAATGGTCCTACATTTATGTCCCACTTTTTTGTTTACTTTTGTCAGAGACCGGTATTCCATTGCCATTCATATATTGTAGATGCATCAATTCAGCAAAGTAATCCAATATAGTCCAGTAGTTAGAAAGAATTTTGAAGGACTACAATCTAACAGTTTCATTAACTCAAAATTGTGTTGATCACACACACACACACACACACACACACACACACACACACACACATGAAAATGACCTATAAAAACTAACCTATCTCACGATAGGCATTTACCTGATTTTCATTAGCATAGCACTCGGTGATTATTTTAGAATTACATACTACAGCGGGCTGGCCAGATAGTTCAGCAGATTAAAGCACCTGCTTAGGCAGACGCAGCGACAGGGGATCCATTCGCAGAGTGCCAAGCGGGCCCCATCACCAAGGCGCGCTGAGACTGACAGTGTGACTGGGTGTGGTGGCACACACCTGTAATCTCAGAGCTTGGGAGGCTGAAAACAGGACATCACTAGGAGTCCGGTCTGTGTAGTGAGATCCTGTAACCCTGTACTCAAATTAAAAAAAAAAAAAAAAAAGGAAAAGAAAAAGAATTACATACTGCAAATTTTAAACTCAGAAGTCACTGGAAATGTTAAATCAACCTGATAAAGCAGTGGATGTAAATGTATCACCTCTCTGTTTACTTCACCTCTCATAAAGTTTGTCTGAATTATTTTTTAATTTAATTTTATTGATTTTGCATTTATTTTTATTTATTTGGTACAGGGTCTCACTACGCCGCTCATATTCTTAGTGATCCTCCTGTCTCAGTCTCCCCTGCACTGGGATTACAGGTGTGAGCCACCACACTGGGTTTCGGGGTCAGCAGGGAATGCCCGGGGTTCCAGAGCCAGCACAGTATGTTTGACTGGGGATTGAACCAGGGTCTTCCTGCTCGCCAGACAGGCACTTTGACCACTGTGCTATCTACTCAGACCTGTCTGAATTATTTTTAACAATAAATTGTTTCTGAACCACTGAAACTTAAATTAATTTAGACTTTCCATTTTATTATAGTCTCCTCTGACATAACTGCTGAGCTGAAGAGGACTTCATTAACTTACACACTTACAATTTTCCCACTATTTTCTTTGTATATTTTGTTCACTGTCTTAGTTATTTATTTCTTGTTGCTGGGACAAAATACCCAGTGCCCAAAATTAAGGAAAGAAAGGTTTATTTACCTCATAGTTTGTGGAAGTTTTAGTCAGCTGGCTCCAAAGCAGGGTGGCATGACAGCAGGACGGCAGTTCGTGGCAGCAGAAAATAGCAAAGCAACCAAACCAAGGGGCTTGGACAAGCCTCATTTCCTCTCTTATGCTGCTTGTAGGCTCTGCCCCAGGGGTGGCTCCTTTACACCCACACCATCTCCCTGCCCTTCTCTTGCACAGGCTCATGATGTTTACAAAGTGAAGATCCTGGCCCCTTGCTGAGCCATATAAACTTCTAAACTTCTCAAGTTGACACAATGTGTGAACCATTACTGTATTTTTTTTGCATTCTACAGCATGTTGCTAAGCTAACTGAATCTTGAAAATGTGTTGTTAAACTATTCCTTTGAAAATGCAAGACATCAGAGGTGAGGTTGTAGAGGAAAAGTGACAGGTTGAACCAAAGCTTTCTGTCTGCCATGCTCCTTCTGTTTGGATGAAGACTTGACCAGCCAGCAGCCACCTGGGCCACCACTGTGTGCTCTCTCACCTGGCTGCTGGCCCCCATCAGGACAAAAATCCCACCAACTGAATTTTCCAGAGTGACATAGGAAGATGCTTCCTCTGTTGGAGTTGAGAACTGAACAGTGTTTCTTCTCAAAACACTCGCATTACCTTAATGAGCCAATTAAAGATGCAAACATTTCTCTGCCTCCCTCCTCTTCCTACTATTTTGATTGCATGTTCATTATTAAGTGGAAACTAGCTCTAAAGCATTTCATTTTTATATAATTGTCAGTAACCTATCCTTACATCCTTAATTTAAATAAGCAAAATGCAATATAACACTTGCATCAAGCTTGAATTAAAATGATTACAGGTAAAATGGAAACACTTTAGACTTACTATCTAACCAGACAAGTTAAGCATTTAAGCAATTATCATGTTACCAGAAAATACTATATGACAGCAAATTATTTTTTAGAAAAAAGATTAAATGATTCAGGGGGATGTGACCAACACCACTAGCCATTCAAAAGAATTCTCTTATTTTAAAGCAATATCTCAGTCCATTTTGACTATTATAATAAAATATATTCAATTGGGTATTTTATTTATTTATTTATTAAACAGAAAACAAAATAGCAATAAAAAATTAGAAATAATACAGAATTTCACTAAACAAAATAATATGAATTCAACAGTATTTGTCGTGTTGCGTAGTGTTGTCTTTAACTTAGTTGTTCAGATTACCAGATATATGCATGCAAAATTGGAAAAAGAAAGAAAAAAGGTATAAGAAATTAAGAAAGGACAAAGGACAAAAAATGAAAAAAGAAGACAAAAAATTGAACATTAACTTCTTCTTTCCACAGACCAGCAGAAATCCACGGTACAGTTATCCAAGCCATCCTGCGTACATACATAGATATTTCTTTTTACCCCACTCGCTCTCCTGTCCTTCTCTAAGTAATTCTTTCATTTTGGACAGATTTATTCCATTTCCACAGTATCTATTGTACCCTGCAGATTTTATTTTCTCTTTCAGTTTTTTTTTCATAATTCTATTGAGAAATAAATAACAATGAGACAGTTTCAAATCAAATTGGGAGGACAGTTCCAATAATTAACACATTGCATACTCTCTTCCTAGTGGTTATTTGTTGTACAAGATGCAGACATGGTATCCTATTTACAAACACTATTAGAACAAATTCCTCTATTCATCAAGAGAATGTAACTATATATTTATCCTAACCATTTTGAATACACAGATACAAAATGGTCATTCATCTGCATCCCCTTTTTTTGTTTAGTTCTGTCATTTAAATATTCTAAGTGTGTGAACTCAGCAAAATATTCCAAAATAGTCCAGTAGTCTATACTAGCATTGGGTCTTCTGCTTGACTGGCAATGTCAGAAATTGTTGACCTGAGTCCCCTACAGCTCAACATAACACTATGGCTTTACTTCTTTTTTAAATTTTCTATGATTTTATAATATAAGATATCAAAGTTCTGCTACTATAAGTTCATACCAACATTTTATATAATGTGCGAATGTTCACATACAAAGTTTGACATGTGACATATTCTTGTTCCTCTAGGCAATGATGATCCAAGTAAAACTTTGGTACATGTATGAATATTTGAATCACTCTAGATTCTGAAGTTGCTATTTAACAGCACTTGAATTTTCAGTTTTTCATTTAGTAAACAATTTCTGAGTGCCTGCTATGAATTAAAAAATAATTCTAGATATTAAAGCTGCAGCACAGTTAACAAGAACATGGGGAGAACATCAGACCTGGTTTAAATTTTGTTGTTCTCCTGTCTGTAAAATTTGGGCAAATTCAATTAGCTTTGACAATTCTTAGCTTATTTCTCTGCCAAATAGGTTTCTCTCACAGATTATCTGTAGTTGAAGTGTAATGCATACATCAGGGCCTAGTCACACATAAGGACATACAATAGAAGACTTCGTGGCTGGGCAAATTAGTCCAGATAGAAAACTTCAAAAAAATGTATTTCAGTAACATCACGCGATAAGCGACCAAAAGTGATTTGTACAAATACTCTGAAAAGATCAAGGAGCTTCAGAGAAAGTTTGATAAACGTATTTTTGTCTGATTACCACTCAGCACGACAAATGAGCTACATACACAAGTGAGAAGAGGAACTAAACTAGTAATAGCCCAGCATATATGGCTACACAAATTTTAATCAGTCCTTAGCTACCTCTATGCCTATCAGAGCCTTTATTCTAAGAATTCTGTATTCCAACTTCAAAATCCACAGATGCCTAGTGGCCATATTGTCACCATACAGCAGTTTTCAGTGAACGTCTTATGCAAGTTCTTTCCACTGCTGCACTCATTTCCATCTTTTGAACCTCACTTGTGAATCAAAAAGCATGTGGAGCCATACTAAACTGAAATGCCACTCAACAAATGGGTAACATCGAATTTAGTGAACCTGATTGGTGAAATACTATCAGTGAGAAGAGATATGTCTACTGGAGATTGCTCTCACAAATGTTTTGGTCCAAGTGAGCTAACGTTATTATATCTGGCCAACTAGCCTAAGTATAAGATTTAAGGGGGACAAATCAGATCCATATGTATAAACATCATTTTGCCTACCTGGTGTGAGAACCTGAAAGAATAAATAAAATATGAAAAGTACAATAGATATTGTGAAAGGGAAATAATCTGTCCAATGGGAAGGAAAAACTGGGATAAGGAAAAGGACAAAAGAAAGAAAAGAGAAAGATATATTCATGTATATATGCAGAATAGTTTGGATACTTGTACTGCTGATTTCTGATGGTCTACAGAAAGAAGCTAATACTTAATTTCTTTTTTTTTTTTTGACCGTTGAATTGTATTGCTTTGTTTAGTGAAATTATGTATCCTTGCTAATTTTTCATTACTATTTCGTAATTTCTTTTTTCTTTTTTTTTTTATTCTTCTTAGTGGTTAATTGCTGTACAAGATGCGGACTTGAGATCCTATTTACAAGCACCATTAGAACAAATCATTCTATTCATTAAGAGAATGCAACTATATATCTATTCTAACCACCATGAATACACAGATACAAAATGGACATTCATCTG
>NW_004524744.1:4589758-4615542 GCF_000260255.1 Octodon degus
CACACTCACCGGACCTGGGCTAGGACTCCGTAATTTCTTTAAAAATAATCAAACGAAGGATGATTTTGTATCTGTATATACAAAATAGGATAGATATGCAGCTACTTTCTCTTTATTTATTTATTTTTTTAAATTTTTTTCCATAATTTTATTGAGAAAAAAATAGCAATGAGACAGTTTCAAATCAAACTGGTAGGACAATTTCTATAATTAACACATTGCATACATTCTTCTTAGTGGTTAATTGCTATACAAGACGCGGACATGATATCCTATTTACAAACACTATTAGAACAAATTCCTCTATTCTTTAAGAGAATGTAACTATATATCTATCCTAACCATTTTGAATACACAGATACAAAATGGACATTCATCTCTATCCCCTTTTTTTGTTTAGTTCCATTATTTGAATATTATAGGTGTGTTAACTCAGCAAAATATTCTAAAAGAGTCCAGCAACCCATAATAGTATTGGGTCTTCTGCTTCACTCTCAATGTCATAAATTGTTGACCTGAGCCCCTACAGCTCAACATAACAGCATGGCTTTACTTTTTATATTTTGTTTTTATACTTTTCTGCTGGATGGCCAAGACCGAGGTAAAGCAGGACCTATGCAACAAGAGTTGTAGCTTTTGGGTCTGATAAGGTCAGTGAAATCCCCTCAGGATTTATCCCAAGATCCTGCACCTCAGATTGTAGAACCTTTGTCAGTGTCAGCCATGTGGATGAGTCACAGCCATTGCTTGACCAATGTGCTCTCTGTGAAATTCTGAAAGAATGTTTTCTCTCCATGTGATTCTCCTTAGGCACACTCTACATCATTGATCACTTTCTTTTTTGGCTCCATAATCTCCTTGATCAGAAAATTTGGGAGACTACTGAGTTACATGACATTACAGTACAAGTTCCCATATGTCCTGATTATATAATTCTTTATGCCTATTTTTAAAATATGTCTTTCAGGTTTTTACACTAAGGAAACAATGAGATGTTTGCACATGTGGTAGACTAGCTAATTTATAAGTTAGTTTATTTTTCCCAATTCTGGAGACTGGGATGCCCCTGATTAAGTTTCCTGAAAACTATTCGTAAGAACTCACCTCTGCTTCACAGATGCCCTTTGTTGCTGTGTTCTGAAATGGCAGAAGGTACCTGAGAGCTCCCTTCAACCTCTTTGATAAAGGCACTGTTCATATTTGTGAAGCTAGAGCCCTACTGACAGTCATTCCCCCAAGTCCCCAACTGCCTAATACTGTTACACTGGGGATTAAGGATCAACATATGAATTTTACAGGAACAAAAATATTCAGAACATACAAAGAATATCAAATATATTATAGGCATAACGTCTATGACTAGCATCTTCAAGGATACACACAAATATCAAATTCATTTTTAATAGAGTTTTACTTCTACCATCAAAGAGCTAAAGAAAGCCTCTCAAAATATATCTATATCTGTGTTTGAAGGAATGAATTCAAGAGTCATATTTCTCAAACCAGATTTTTTTTTTAGTTTCAATAGCTGTATGAAGTAGGGCTTATTTATACCCAAAGAGCCTCTGTTTCCGTGTCTACAAAATGAACAATAATAGCATCTACTGTATTGGATTGTTAAGATGGTTAAGTGGTTTGTTTGTTTGTTTGTCTGTTTTGTAGTGGGAATCAAGCTCAGAAGTTCTCCCTTGTGAGATAGATGCTGTGCCGCTGAGCTACAGCCCTGGCCAATAACTAAGATTATAAAATTAAAGTTCTTAGAATAGTCCTTGAACCATACTGTTTTAAATAAACATTAACAAACCATAATATTTTATTTAAGTTACCAATGAATTAAACAAACATTGGATGAATCCTATACAAAGATATTGCCATTACCACTATTTTACCTCAAAAGTGGTTCTGGTACCAATGATGCAGTTTCATAATTGAGCACATGATTAGTTTGTTCAAGGCTCTGACTCCAATCCTTTGCAACACAGAAAAGGGAGAGGGGTTGGGGAGAAAGAAAGGGAGGAAGGAACACATGGATGGAGATGAGGAAGAGAAAGAGGGATGGAAGGAAGCCCTGGTGCTGTACAAAGGATAATCATTTTGTATGAGAGTTGTGGACTTATTGATACAATGTAAGGTGTTCTTTGGAAGTTATTTCACTTTTTACTTGCTTCTATTTTACAATGTATAAGTACTGGGTTATTGTATAGCAAATACCCTTAAAATGCAAGAACACATTTTTTGCTTGAGTCCTCAGTGGTATCAGTATTTTATCTTAATAACTCTAAAGGCAAACCCTCCAGGATGGCAGCATCTCATCTTCCTCATCTTGTTTGCATTTATATTCAAACAAATAGGATGGACTGTTACACCCAAGCCGGATTATGTCAAGTATCCTATTAAGGATAGATTGGTTTGCTATGCTTTTCCGGTTTGTCTACTATTAGGAAACATGCATTATCTTTTTTTTAGAAAAAAAGTCTTATTTTTGATGCCTTATAAGTAGTTGAAGATTAAAATGTCTGTGTATGCCATTTTTGTGCCTGACTTTATTTCCCCCAGTAGAGAACAAGCATACAAATAATAATATGGAAAAGTATATGAGCATGAAAGCCTAAGATGAGTGAACAAGAATCTACTTACTCTTGAAAAAGTAAATATTGTAAAGCATCATGTGGGGGGGTTTAAGAGAAGCAGTGGGGAGGGGAGGAAAAAGGAATTTTTTAAAGAATTAAGAAATGTCATGCACAAGGGCCACCTCCCTGTGATGCATGTAATGATGTACTCCAAAAGTGAACCGATATAAATCAATCAATCAATCAATCAATCAATCCTATTTGGGATACACAAATAAATTTAAACTGATGAGCCAAAATAAAAAAATAACATGTCATTCCCAAGGCCCAGCCTTCCACGTCCAGATGCTCAGCTGTGTGGGTCCACAAGAGACAGAGAAGACTTAGTATGTGACAGACAACACACCAGGCTGGAGGCAGTCATCAGGAGGGAGAAAGGGCTCACTAAACAATAAGCAGAACAGTTTCAGACCATGCCATCTGACAAACATGGCCCAGATATGCAATGAACACCAAGCCTCATACACAGTAGGAATTCAGGAAACACAGACAGACCATGAGAGAACTTGATTCTGTTCTCCAAGAGAATAGAACCTGGGAAGTAATTTGTGTTATGTTTGGCCAGTTTGTTTTTTGGCAGAATGGCAATCAATCACCATCTCTGAAACTCAGTTTTTTCTTTAAGACTATAGATATACCTGTCATAATTACGGAATCCTGCCTACCTCAAAGGGCTAGAATGGCATTCAAATGAAAGCACTAAGAACTTTTCTAATGATATAAAATGTTAAGTCATTTTTTTCACTCACTTGAAGAAATCAAAAGCCACAGGTAAGTCAACCTAATTTTCTCCCCCTCACTCTGCTTGGACATGTCTGGTGTGGGGTGAGGTCAAGGGTGGGATAGGAACCAGAGAGGTGAACTTTGATGCACAGGAGGTCAACCAGCTTCCGTCTTCTTGCTCTGTGATGATTCAGAGCATTGTCCAGAGAAGTTTTGAGCTTAGCTTAATCAGGAGTCACCTTTACTACCCTCTGTAAGTCAAGCCCTGGATAGTTTATAGAAAACAAGGTGTGGAGACTCCCCAGGGAAAAGGTGACAGACAGCAGTTACACCCCTAAGTTGAAGGACAGTCACTATAAGTTCAAAATGCAGAAGGTACATATAGCCACCAGTGGCTGCTTTAACCTTCACTTGCTCTTGTAACTGGCAGCCTGTGAGAAATGTCGCCTCTTCTGCCAACTGAGGGCTGAGGGGGATGGCAGGACAGAACATAAAGTAGAACCAGAATTTCCTAGGTTAAATATTCATTATATGTGGGTGGTATTTTTTAAATATATCCAGGAGTTGCTATTGAAATGCAAATGTGTATTACTGCCAGGAGGGAGATGTTAAAAAAAAATAGGGAGAATACCCAGAGCTGGAAATTGTCCCCAGGGCCAAAGACAGATGTTGGGCAAGAGCAAGACCAGACAGGGAGCACAGGAAGAAGACAAGAGGAAGAAGGAATAAAAAGACCAAAACGCAGTAGGAAAGGCCAGCAGGACATCTCACAAGAACTAATTTAAAAGTCACCGTTGGGCCCAGCCTTTGTCATACACCAAGAAAGAACAAGCAAAAGGAAGTGGGTACAGTGGGAGGCTACTGAGGATGGAAGTACATCCCAGGAGAAGCAGACATGATCTCTTGACCTTTGCTATAGTAGCAGTTTGTGTACAAAGATGCCACGCCTTGGAAAAGCCAGGTTGTAAGTGACATAGCTTTAGTGAGTCCACGTTTGTGGCAGAATGGCAGTTACCAGAGTGGAAATACAGGAGAAAAGTGGCTAAATACAGTAACGTTTGCTGGGGAGATTTCTCACTAACCTTTCCTACCAACCAAATGAAAGTAAACAAAACTGAAATCTACCAGCAATGGGTGTGCAAAAGGCCAAGGAATCATGCTGCCCGTCCTCTCATCACTTACCTTCCCGAAGACATATGAATAAAAACAGCACCTACGTACGTTTATATAAACTTCAACAGGTTCTCCAATGAACCATTGTTTTTCCTGGTGAGTTTAATGTATCAAGGCCAAGTGCTAAAGAAATGCTAAGAAAACTGGAGTCTCTCTCTCTCTCTCTCTCTCTCTCTCTCTCTCTCTCTCTCTTTCTGAGTTAAAATGATACAGAGTGACTTTTTATGTGAGTCTGTACATCAATATACCCATACAACTATATTTTCATTTACAGGTTATTTCTAAGCCAAACAAAGTTTTAAATCTGTTTTCTGATTGTATCTGTTCTGTTTGAAAATGATCTGTAAATGCTTACTAATATGTTACACAGCACTTTAGGTCCTGAGGAGAGAGCCCTGAGCAAAGATGGACACAGCCTATCACTGTGTCCAGTATTATGTTCAGATCATAGAAATGTGAGGGTGTGCATGTGACTCCAGGCAAGGTCTACCTGAAAGGTCTAGGCCCTTCCTCCTCAATGAGGTGAACAATTAGGAGCCATGCAGTGTGATTCTCTCACAGAACAGTCAAGATGAGTTCATATTGCAGAGAAATGAATACCTCAGATCTTTCCAAAATGGACGGGTCAGAGAAAGGGTCAAGCAGGTAGAAGACAAGGACATTTTCCTGAGGTTGCTACATTGACACAGTTACTATGAGAATAAAGTAACGTGAATTCAAGTGGTATCACCTGAACACAAAAGATAAAAAGGTCATATCCTTGCCAGAACTGGTGAGAGTATCCAGCCTCTAGTACCAGGAGAAAGAAGGAAGGAAGTATAAAAAATGACTAGATTTTAGTCAGGAAATTCTACATGATAGAATCTAATGTACTAAAGTAAATCTTTCTAAAAACCACAGAGAACTAAGACACCAGTAATTTCATTAAGTTTTCCTCAAATCAGTGGTGCTGAGAGGCCAAAGCAGAGCACTCACAACTCTCCAGGCACTCTGCTGAAGGGCAGCTTGGGCTGCGGTGTTACTTAGCCTTGATTCATCAGTAAGACCCTTAACGTTAGCAGAAGCTGCATTAGAGCTAACAGTTTGTTTTACAGTTCATGGCTTTTCATCATGCCCTCTCCCAGAAAACAAGTGAGGAAAAAAAAGATGCATCTGAAAATGACCCCTTGTCTATTTTTAAGTACATCCATTCACAGATTAGAGAGCTCCCTGTCAGAACAGAACTAGGTCTCAAGTATACCAATTTAAGGTCATAGGCTAAGCTTAAGGGCAAAATATTTAAAAGCTAGATCAGAGAGAACTTTTTTTTTCCCCCAGCTAACCCTGTTCTGCCACTTACTAGCTATGTGACATGGGTAGGAGGGGCAACGAGGGTGCTGTTGGACACACGTTAAACTGGAAGCTTCAATAGGCTTTTCTTGAAAGTCTTCCTTGTGCTGGACAGTGCTCCTGACTGTGCAGGCACCCGGCAGGGAGAGAGCAGATAAGGTAAGGTAATAGAGTGAGACAGAGATGACACCGTAATGAGAGCACTATCAGGGAGGGCCTAAAAGTGGCTCTGGGCTAAGGAAACTTCCTGAAGGCAGTGGAATCTGAACAGGAATCAGTCCCTGTGTAGCTGACTCAACGTCTGTCCTCCAGTAGAGAGAAGGACCTGTCATCAGCCTGCAAGCCAAGTAATCTGAAACCAGTCTTGCAAATTTTAAACTCAAACTTTTCTGTCTGAGGAAGAGAAGTATATTTGAGAGTGACTCCTTGTTTGTTTTTAAGTCTGACAATTCACAAAGCAGAGATCTCATAGTTGGAAGACTACTAGGTCTCAGGAACACAAAGCATAGGAATATATATTATGTTGTAGTTTCTACATGTTCTTGTAAGAATAGGGTAGGGAGTTGTGGATGTGAAGCAATTATCTTTCATGGGAGAATTTATGTTTAAAAGCTTAAAATAGTTGCACAAATAAATATTCCCACATGGATATCTGATAAATATGCACAGATAAAGGATATTTTAAAATAGTGACACATGAAATTAAGATTTTTGCAAAGTATGTGATTTTTCAATTTTTTTCTACTATAAAGATTTGGATGATCTTCCAGCACAATTAAAAGGCTATGTTCAAGCACATAAGCATCTAGAAGCTGGCTGATTAATTTTTTATTGTTTCATTCTTATGATTACAAGAATTGGAACAATAAGTGTCTCTTGGAATGGTGGTTACTTCATTTTATTTATAATTGCACTCAACTGTGCATAAAAATTCAGAGTAGACATAATAAGAAACACTTTTTACACTATTTTCACCTACAATAAAATTGCAAAACTATAAAGCTATGTTCTGGGATTTCTTTGGGGTATAAATTTTTTTTGTCCTACACTGAAAAATTGAACTAGGTCTTTGTACTGAGCTTCCTATCCAGCCTTTTTTTTTTTTTTTTTTTTTTTTTTTTTTTTTTTTTTTTTTTGTGGAACCGGAGATTGAACTCAGGCCCTTGCACTTGCCAGAGAAGCGCTTTTAAACTGAGCCATCTCCCCGGCCCCCAGCCTTTTTTTAAAAAAAAAAATAGATTAAATTAATTTATTTTGCACTAAGATTTTTCTTCTAAGTTGCTTATTTGCCCAATAGTGCTCAAACTTTCAGTTCTCCCACCTCAGCCTCCAGAGTGATAAGATTACAGATGTGCAACAACACACCCAATTTGAGATAAAGTTTATGGCATGCATTTTTAAAGGTGTCTTTTAAAACTATTATATTGGGGGGCCAGGCACATAGCTCAGCAGCATAAGTGCTTATCTGCAAGCATAGGGTCCTGAGCTCAATGCCTGGTATTGAAAAAATAAAAAGTTGGAAAAAAAATATTAAAATTTGCATTAAATGACTGTTACAGTGATAGAATAGTCTTAAAATAATCTAACTAAAAATCAGCAGTATTTTTATACACAATGATACACTGAGAGAGACATTAGAGAAACCATACCTTTCACAAACATCAAAAAAAATGAAATACTTAGAGATCAGTCTCATAAAGGAAGTAAAAGATATATACAGTGAGAATTATGATACTCTAAGGAAAGAGATTAAAGAGGATTTAAGAAAATGGAAAGATACTTGTTGCTCCTGGATAGGAAAAACCAACACTGTGAAAAAGGCCATACTTTCAAAATTGTTATACAGATTCAATGTAATCCCGATTAAAATACCATTAGTATACCTCACAGAGATAGAGAAAACATTGCTAAAGTCATCTGGCACAAGAAGAGACCCATAATATCATAAGCAATCCTGGGAAAAAAAGGAAAGGCAGGAGGTGTTACAATCATTGACCTGAAATTATACTATAAAGCTACTGTGATAAAATCAGTATGGTGCTGGCATAGAGACAGACCTGAGGGGCAAAGAAGCAGATTAGAAGATGCAACAACAACTGAAAACACACTCAGTCACTTTATCTTTGATAAAGGGGTCAAGCATGCTGACTGGAAGAAAGATAACCTTTCATAAATGGTGCTGAAAAACTGGCTTTCCACATGCAGAAAGCTAAAACTAGACCCACAAAACAACAGTCAAAATGGATCAAAGATTTAAATATTAAAACAGAAACACTAAATCTTCTGGAGGAAAATATAGGTAGAAATCTTAAAGACATGGGGGTAGGTAGAGAGTTCATGAACAAAAACCAAACTGCATGGAAGATACTTGAAAGAATCAACAACTGGGAACTCATCCACTTGAATAGCTTCTGTACTTCAAAGCAAATCTCCAACAGAGTAAAAAGAAAACCCACAAACTAGGGAAAAATTATAACCAACTGTCCCTCTGGCAAAGACCTTCTATCTAGAACATATAAAGAATTTTTAAAAATCAGACCCCCAAAGGCTGGCCAAATAGCTCAGTGGATTAAAGCATCTGCAAGCAGGCATAAGGGCCAGGAGTCCATCCCCGGGCTTGCTGTGCCAGCCCTGCCCCCAGGGCATGCTAAGACTGCAATTGAGACTGGGCGTGGTGGCACACGCCTATAATCCCAACACTTTGGAGGCTATAAACAGGCAGATCAGTAGGAGTCTGATCTAGTAGTGAGACTCTGAACACCCTGTAGACCCTTCCCTAAAATACAAAAAAAAAAAAAAAAAAAAATTAGGACCCCCAAATTCAAAGACCCAATCCAACAATGAGTATCTAAGATGAATATACACTTTTCAGATGAGAAAATAGAAATGATAAGTAAATACATGACAAAATGTTCAACACCATTGGTTTTTCGAGAAATGCAAATTAAAGCAACACTGAGATTCCATCTCACTCAGAGACAATGACTAACATCAAGAAGTTAGCCAATAATAAATGCTGGAGGGTCTGTGGAGAAATAGGAACCCTTCTGCACTGTTTGTGGGAGAGCAGACTGGTACAACCACTATGGAAATTAGTGGAGAGATTCCTTCACAAGCTAGGGTTGGAGATCCCATTCAAGCCAGCTATTCTTCTCCCGGGTATTTTCTCAGAAGAACTGAAAACATGATAATACAGAGATACATGTGCACCCATGTTAATAGCAGAACAATTGTCATAGCTAACACTTGGAAACAATTCAGATGCCCATCAATTGAAGAATGGATAAAGAAGATGCTGAGCTTTTGCACAATGCAGTATTATTCAGCTGTAAAACAGGAGAAATTTGAGTCTTATTGGTAAATGGAAGCAAATAGAGAACATACTCAAGTGAAATAAATCAGACCCACATGTGCAAACATCGTATTGTCTCCTTAGTGTGAGAACCTAAAAGAGAAAAATGGAGTCTGAGGAGTACAATAGATACTGGGAAAAGGGCATGAACTTATTCAAGAGAGAAGAGTTATTGAGTTGAGAATAAGGACAAGAAAGGGAGTAGGAGAAAGAGATATATGTGTAAGTAGGATGGTTTGGACAACTGTACTGTGCATTTCTGCTAGTCTATGTAAAGGAGCAGATAATGCTTAATTTGTTTCATTTCCTTTTTTCAATTGTTTATATTTTTTCTTTTCCTCTTTTTTTATGTATTTTGTATAGGGACTCATTATGCAGCTCAGACTTATAGTTATCCTCCTGTCTCAGTTTCCGCAGTGCTGGGATTACAAGTGCGTGCCACCACACCTGGACTCAGTGGCCAACTCAGCAGCCCAAAGGCAGGGCCAGTGCAGTATGCAGTGCTGGGGATCGAACCCCTATCCCGGCACTTGCTTAAGAAGGTGCTTAGTCTGCTGAGCTATCTTCATGGCCTTTTTCTCTTCTTAATTTCTTTTATACTTCTTTCTTTTCTTCTTTCTTCTTCTAATTTGGCATGAATAGCATTAATTGTATAGTGATGAGCATAGCTGCCTTCCAATTTGGCATGAATATATCTGGTAATATGAATAACTGGTTGGAAGACAACACTATATATTACAACAAATCCTGTGAATTTTTTTTTTTTTTCAGTATGGGGGATTGAACTCAGAACCTTGTGTTTGCCAGGCAAGCATTTATTCTACTGAGCTATCTCCCACCCCAAAATTCATATTAATTTGTTACATGAATTTGTAACTTTTTCTGTCTTAATACTATTTGTACTCTCTTTAAAAAAATAAAGGGGCCCAGGAGATAGCTCAGTGGAATAAGCACTTCCCTGGCAAGCGCAAGAGCCTGAGTTCAATCCCCGGTTCTGCAAAAATAAAAACAAAAAGCAAACAAAAAAAATAAAAAGTTTAAACAATAATAACAATAATCATTATCATCATCATCATCACCTAACCACCAAATACTGAGTTTCTACTTTGTGCCAAGAACATTATATTGTCTTTCTTAGTCTATATAATAACCTTATGTCATACAGTCAATCATCATTTTTTCATGGTAGCTATGTTCTGTTGTCTCCTTGAACACTGAATTAGTCAATACTAAATCACTGCACCTAAAGAAATATAGGATTAGATTCTCGGGAAGCTGCAATCATAGTATTTTCATCAACCAATGAATATAATAACCTTGTCTTATGTATGCATCTGTCTAAAGCCACCTTATCTAATATACTTGTATATTGTTGATTCATTAACATTGAACTCACAGCCAACAGCATTATAACTCATGCCTGGATGGAGCTTATCAAACACACACACTTTCTCCAAGAAGCAAACATCGCAGCTGTCTTGTGCTTCAAATCACTAGACAGCAGTGCAGTACAATGCTTGGGGACTGTTTCAGCCAGCTAAAGCACACAGGCAAATTGTGAAAAAATCACAGTTAGTGTGGCAGAAAAGATAGCTGTTGATTGTATGAGAGCCTGAAACAAGAGACAGAGTGCTACCTGGTCCTGTCTCAGCTGCAAATGTGCACACAGCGGCTTGCATGTCTCACCACCAAGTGCAGATCTGTGAATGGCTACACAAAAGCCCCATGCTCATGGAGGGATATGAATTAATTTTTCAACTAAGCAAATTTACAAACATGGAATTTGTAAAGAATCATCTTTGTGATTGTAGTTAATATTGGTACTATGTAATAGGGAAATAAGAATCTAGAGAGTTTACATAATTTACTCTAGGACATCCAGCTAGCTAGTAATTGGCTTAATAATTACTCAAACTTAGCTTCATTGAAGGACTTTAACCTTAATTTTTTTTCCAAATAATTTGATGGAAGGATTAGAAATGTAGGTTCTGGAATCTGAGTGGCTGGTTCAAATGTTAACTCTATCTTTTACTCTTTGGTCTGGGACTATCAAGTAAGCCTTCCAAGCCTGATTATTTCACTGGTGGAAAAGGATAGTAACAATCACAACATAACTGGGAACTGACCCATGTAAATAGTCTTGTACAGTGAGGAACACAGTTTTTGCATATGAAAGTGTTCAGTGAACATGAACTGCTTAAACTCTCTGCTGCCCGATTTGCAGTCCCATGAGTTCAATGCCAACTGAATGAAACACTGAACTTGGAACACAGTATTACCTCCAACACAGTATTACCTCTAACAGCCTGACAAGTAATTCCTCGCAAAACATACAAAGGGGTAGCCAACCAAGCTTGACCAACGAGTATAAAGTTCTATTTATGTCAGATGAACAAATTGGAAAGATCTGCTTGCTGTACAACATAGTGATATAGTTAAGAATACTACATTGCATATTAAAAATCTGTGACCAGGGAAGATCTTAAGTCAAAGGTTATTAAAGAAAAAAAAAAGGAGGAACTTTTCCAGGTAATGGATAAGTTTGGGACATTACCTTTAGGGGTAGTTTCAGGACATACGCATGTTCCAAAATGCATCAAAATGTAGATATCAAACATGTATAGCTTTCTTGTGTGTAAACTGTGCCTCAATTATAAAAGAAGTGAATGAGATCAAAACTGTGGCATCCTTTTATGGAAGAATATTTCAAATTAGAGGAAAATTACTATGGGTCAATTCTATAAAAAGAATGTATATATTATAAGTTTCATAGCTATATGAGCATTTTATTTGTACAGATAATATACACATTTAACAAATGTGGAAATAAAATAGTGAAATACTTTAAAATTCTCCCATTTTATAGATATATAAAAATGAGACTCATAACAATATAATTACAGGGAAGTGCTTATTCCACTGAGCCATTTCCCCAGCTCCCTATTTCAAATTTCTGAGTAAGGCTTATCTTCATATTTTATGTTCTAAAAATTACACTATTAATATTGATCTTTGTTCAAGTTTCTTGTCAAAATACCTTGTTTTCATTGATTTCTCAAAATTTTGCTGTTATGAATGTCCCAGTCTTTAGGAGGCGTTAAACACAATTGCCATTGATGGTGAGCTTTTTACTAGGTGATTGTGTCCAACTGCTTCATCAAATGCTAGTCTAGATGCTGCTGTGAAGGTGTTGGTGTCTGGGATTATCCTGTACAGGCAGTTGTTTTCAAGTAGTGTAGATAATCTTATACATTGCTCTCATTAACCAGGTAAATGTCTGCAAACAGAGGCCTCTTGTGGAAGGAATATGCCTCAAAACTGCCTCAAAGATATCTCTTCTGATTTTCGACTCTTATCTGCTCTATGCATTTGCCAGCTCTACAGCTGTATGGAGCAAACATTTAATAAAAATCTCTTAAATTGCAATTTCTATAGATAGATAGATGGACAGACAGTCTGATTTATCTCGAATGTTTGTAAACAGAAGAATTTTAAATTTCAGAATTTGGGGGATTTTGGAATATATTCATTGGTTGATCTTCACCAGACCAAAGGTACAAAATCTAAAATAAGTCAAAATCCAAAACTTTTTGAATTTGGCGTTCAAAAAGTCTAAGGTTTTAGAGCATTTTGGACTTCATATTAATAACCTACATATATATCTCCAGCTCTGTGTGTGTGTGTGTGTGTGTGTGTGTGTGTGTGTGTGTGTGCTTGAGCATCTGCAAGCATGTGTATGGTATGTATGTGCCCTATTGGCTATAATTTTCTAGAAAATCCTAACCAACACTGTAACCAACCATCATGCTCTGTCCAGGATGTATGGCAAATGCTGAGACACCTTGATCAAACAGAGGCAAGGTAGCCACAGAACTTAAAAGTATCACTTTCCTACAACACATTGTCTAGTTTAAAAAACAGTGTCAAGGCAGGCCAAATAGCTCAGCAGATTAAAAGGCCTGCTTAGGCAGATGCAGTGGCCAGGGTTCGATCCCCAGGCCTTCCTTGCCGGCCCCGCCCCTGGGGCGTTCTGAAACAGCAATTGAGGCTGGGCATGGTGGCATGTGCCTGTAATCCCAGCTTTTGGGAGGCTGAACACAGGCAGATCACTATGTTTCTGATCTTCGTAGTGAAACCTTGTAGAGCCTGTAGAGCCTTACTAAAATACAAAAAAAATTTTAAAAAATTAAAAACCATTGTCAGATTTTCATGATTCTTCCAACAATTTCCGACACAGCCAATCACAAGTCAAACAATGAATGTACCAGTGATACACATGCAGCACCACTGCCTAATCTCAGAGCATTTCCATCACTCCAGTCAAAAACCCTGTACCCATTAAACACTTACACAGCTCCTGACAACCACTAATTTGTTTTCTGCTTCTACAGGCTTGCCTTTTTGGATATTTCATATAAATGAAATCATAAAATATTTGGCCTTTCATCTCAAAGAAAAATCTTTTTACAGATGTTCATAACATCTCTATTAATAATAATCAAAATATAAAATCAAACCGAAATATTCATCACCAGATGAATAGATAAAGAAGATGTGGTATATCCATGTAAGGAATTATACTTAGCAATAAAAATGAATATGAAAAGATAAAAACATGTGACAATATGAATAAACTCTAGAGCATCATGCAGTATTAGGCTTTTATAAAAGAATACACAATATCAAAACTGAAAAGAAAGAAAAAAATATTAGGATGTTAATTTCCAATGTTCATTTTGGACTGCAAGAAGAATTTTGCAGAAGTCCTTTCTTCACCATGTTGCTTCCCTAAAAGAGAAGCACCCTGCACTCATCAGCCTTTGCAGAAAACACTCACTACCAAGGAAGCCTAGAGACTTAAAAGAATGGCTTTGTGGATTTAATCTTAGAAATATCCTAATAATGAGCCAGAAATATGTGGAAGTTATGTGTACACCCCCTGAATGGGTATGTGTATAATATGGAGTAAGGAAGGCTTAAAGAGATTTACTAAATTAGAAATAAGTGTTTATCTCAAATAAAATATAATTACTTAAATTAATAACATCACAATTATGGGCAAAGCCAGGGCTCTTCCCTGACACCTGAGCTCACTCTCTTACATATAAAACACAAACACATTAGACCGTTAACAGTAATTATTACAAAGCAGCTAATCAGAGGAGTTATGTTCCAACTTGAATATGGAATCTAAATAGAAGGACACACACAATTAGGCTCTTTCAAGGAGCTCATAGGACTAAATGTACAGTGCATACCCAACTGAAGCACATGGGCTGGCCTGAAGGAATGGAGCTTCAAGCTAGATTTGGAAGACTAAAGCAATAGAGATTGGGAGGAAGAATGAGAGAAGGCGTTTCAGGGTTGAATTATTCATTCATGCATTGAACAAGTACTGATTGAATAGCTATAGTGTACCATGTGCTTTCCATAATGCCAAGACAATAACTATTTTCAGAATCATGAAGTTAAGGATAGGGTGTTAGTGACAAACAGATTAGACAGATGTGTGAAATTTATAGGAAAATGGAAGCAGAAATGAAACAAATGATAGAAGGTCTTTAATTCTGGATTAAAGTATTTAAATGTCAGATGAAGTTGAAAGAACCACTGTATATTCCTGAATAAGTATGACATGAAAGGCCATTTTTGACTCCACCTGTCCCATTTCTGTGTGTGGAAAGAGACAGGGAACACCAAGAAGCAGCAGTTCTAACTCAGCACGACCACAGATTGCCCTGTCATTGAAGAGCAGGTTAATAGTAATGACTATGGGAACACTTTCTTATAAGTTTTTTTTTTAATTCAACTGACTCTGAGCTGGGCTTTAGCTATGCATTCGGATATTACTCTCAGATAAGAAATACCATAAAACACCTGCATTAGGTAATAAAATCCAACAACATATCCTTTATATCAGGAGTTAATCTGTATTTACCAATATTTGGTAGAACTCCTACCACAGCCTGGTATATAGATATGAATAGACCCACCTCTCTGCAGAACCAGAGATAAGTACTTCCACAAAATATTCCTATTCTGATGCTACCTATGTCACATTTACAATCCTGTAATAAAACCAATAATAATACTTTGTACTTATGAGCTGCTTCGCACTGGAAATCTCACATCTTTTATAGGCCATAAATTCTCCCAACACCCATAATGAGATAAAGGATAATTATACTCTCCAATTAGCAGGGAAACTAGAAACTAGTACAGCTGAAGGACTTGCCCAAGGCCACCGAGGTAAAGACAGAGTCCACTTGTTCTGAGCACAAGCACAACGATCCAGGATAGCAAGGTGAGGGAGGCAATCGGAGATATGGGTAGGGTTCCACTTCCCCTTTCTCTACCAACTTTTGGCAGCTCTCCTAAGTTTTCTTTAAGGTGCTAACTGATACTAGTTGATAATGCTCAAGGTGTTACCCTTCCCAAGGATATCTACATTTTATTAGGGGGCTCTTGAAGCCTGGCTGGGTGTCAAGAGCCAAAGAAAGGAACCTTTTGAGTCATTGATGGAAATAGTTCCCCTCTCATAACTCACGCAGTGTACTACCTGGGGAAGTGTGTGTGCACTCCCAAACTTCCCTTCTCACTCCCTCAGTCAGAACACTGAACTGCTGCTGGGTTTTAAGGGCAGAAGTAGAAATGAAGGGATTACCTGTACAGACAGAACTACCTGAACTCAGAATAGTTCTGTCTAAGCCAATTGTATATTAGGAGGCAGGAACTTTGACTTGTTGAAGCTTTATTCTTTGTTCCCAAATATTGTTATAAGTGAGTTGTATCCTGACATTTTCTGGGCATACAATCTAAACACTGCCACCAGGTGGGATGTCTTTCACTTAACAAGATAAACGTTTCCCATGACATTGACAAACCAATCAGCAATATTTCATGTCTTTTTCTATTTGGGAAGGGAAAAATGAAACAATTTGAGACTGCCAAACATTGCCTGGTTGTCACTGCCCCTGGTTGGCACTTGGACCTGATTATCAGAATTCATTTCAAATAGCAAGTGTGGTGTACATGATGCACGAGAAAGGTGAGAGCCAGGAGCACAGGGGCTGAAGCCTGCCATAGGGCCGCTCTTATGCCTTTCATCACACACAACATTAAAAGGATTTGGAAAAGGCAGTCATAGTATGAAGTCACATTGAGTGTAGAGAGATAAGTAATTCAAACTTTTAAAACTGATCATTTCACCAGTAAAATAAAGATACTGTTGGCTTTCAGCTAAAAAGAACACAAATTTCTGCCATCCACATGAGGCACAGGTATGGTTAGATTTGGGATTTTTTGTTTTAAGAAGCTTCTCTTTTCATCATTCACCTTAGGTGACATAATTAGGGTATTACAAATTTGCCACAGTGTTCTTTCAGCAATAATTTTAAGGGGTATTTGCAGGGATATTTACTGTACGCAAGGAGCACTCTTCGTGCCTTCTGTGTTTCTTATCCTTAAAAACTATATTCTTAATAGAGACACAAATGTATTCAGATGCCCATCTCTATATGGTCATTCAACTCTTCTAGGTTTATATATCAAATTGTAGTGGTCTGCTATTACCCAGGAAGCCTTCATGAACAAAAAATGCAATCTGAAGTTTACTAACCTGGAGAAGATTAACATTTTTGTTTGCTTCCTGTGTCATTTTACCAAGAAGTTTGCTTTAGAGTGTTTTAAGTCAAGAACAATTGACAGGACAGTTAAGACATTTCTTCTGGATTACTCCTTGTCAGTGGCTCAGAGTTCAAAAATACATACTGAAATGACTACAAGGGTTAACATGAATCTCTTTTTAATTATTTTCATTTCCTTCCAAATGTATAATTCTGTAAAAGCGTGTTACATATTTAGTCCAGATATGGGATTACAGAACTGAGAACACAACAGTTCTTGCTTTTGCTGAGTTTACAATCTGTCATCTTCCACTCCTTTTTTAACTCCTTCCTGGTCAAACCTTACCCAGTTCTCCCAGCAGTATCCTGACACTCCTTCTCTGTTTACAGCTCAGCAATAGTTGCCAGGATTGACAACATGGGTACCTGAAATATTTATATAGCGTTTATGCAATCATTCTTCATTGCTCAGTCAAGGAACTGGTTTGCAGGCCTGGCTTCTTGCCAGAATTATCTTGATCTTAATTTTATAAGGCAAAAATTAACCCCAGAGTTCAAAAATTGAAAAACAGGGTGGAGGAGTTGTTAGTAGGTGATCATTTGTGGTCAAAGAAAGCTGTTTGCTTTTTCATGGGCAGATATCCAGGGGCACTTTTTAAAAGCTTCCCTCAAGGAAGAAATGCCAGAACAACACCTGGAAGCCCTGAAGCTAAAGTGAAGATTAAAATAAGTACCCTTGCCATGATAGTTATCATTTCTACACCCTCATCGTCCATATTTTTAAAGAGGTCATCACCATACCTAAGCAACTTAGTTGATCTTGTTAAGGTTTTACATGGGTCATCTGAGCAGCTACACCTGGGAGCCTTCAGGGTAAAAGGCAGAGGTTTGCAGTCAATCTCTGAGCTGTTGAGATGAGAAATGAGATCACCCATGTCACATGGCTTTCAACCCCAGATACTGAAGCTTCTGGAGCTTCTCCCAGGCACAGCCCACTGCTTAGGCCCTATGCCCTGTATTTAGGGGTGGGGTTGGTAGAATGGAAGAGGGATAAGAGGGGAAAGGATTAGGGAAGTGGAGGAACAGAGTGGTTTGAACCTGAAAACAAGAAAAGGAAGAGGGCTCTGCACATATTTCAGCTTTGCTCTCTCGTCCTAAATTTTGGTCTTTTATACTCATCAACTTAGAGAAACAGCTACAGGAATGTCAATAAAAATGTCCATTATGTTTTGCAGGTCAGAGGTCAGGGCAGGAAGTATTTAAGTGTCATGCTTAAAACTCCAGTCAGGAAATAATCATCAAAGGGGTGAGGTGGAAAAAAAGATGGGCTCCAAGAAGAAAATATTTTTTAAAGTAGCATCTCTTTCCCAAGACAAGAATAAGGGTCTATTAAACCTCTGTGTGCAGAAATGGCTGGTCAGATTAAGAGAGGGGAATCTACTGGTAGAGAAGGCCTTTCACAGGACATCAGAATTTAAGCACAAATCACAGAGGAAGGCTGCTACTTGGACACCTGCAGGAAGAAGCTGTTTAGGACAGTGGGTATAGCACCACCGGGAGACATCACAGGCTACAAGCTGGAAGCATAAAGAGCTCAGAGAAGACCGCTCTAGGCTCAATCAAGTAAGGAACTAACATAAGGTGGAAGAAAGATCTGAAGGTGGGTTCACAATATCTTTCCCACTGTGATTCAAGCCTAACTCAAAACATCCCAGACCGAAAAAGAAAAAATCCACAAACTTTAGAAATAAAAATTTCAGAACTTTTCAGCAAGAGTGGACTTGAATAATACAAAGGAAAGTGTGATTGGGTATGTTATAAGAATTTAATGTGTATGTTCTGATTTTAATTATGAGGAAGGATATAAAATAGCATAACAGACTGACTCTCCTAACTTACTTTAATTACACAGAAAAAATAAAAATATTGTATGAATATGAAGATATAATAAACAAGTGGAAATACTCTACACCTAAAGTATAAAAGTGGAAGAGGGTCAGAAAATAGATCCTACAATGCTAATTTGGTTCTATTTGGGTCCTATGACTACAAGTAAAACAAAAATAAATAAAACACATTTTATTCCCTAAGGAACTAATTCCTGATTATATTTGTTTAGTCATCTTTAATTTTCCTATTGTTTAAAATTCAAGGAATGTCTTAGTTGAAAAGAAGTTGAAATAAATTTTAGAAAATAATAAGCAAAGCCTAAACTAAAATTATTTTGTGCTAGGAATATGAATATATTCCATTCTATATGTTTGTAAAGGAAAACAAATGTATTGGGCAGGAGCCACCTGATGTAACTCTTGGTTTATCACTATTCATTTGGATTCATCTCAGCAAATATTTATTAAGGAAGAAACAATGTACATGAAAATTAGGGGAAAGCCATGAGAGCAAAATTGAATAGCGATCCTCATCATGAAAGTCTTTGTGCCTAAATAGGGGTAAACTAACACAAGGATATTTCCACTCGGTCCATTCCTTGGATTCTTATCCTATTTTTCCTCATGGGACAGAAAATAGGAGCAGACTAATAATTTTCAATGTGAATCATTAAAGCATCAGGAGAGCTGCAGACACTGACCAATGATAATTATAAGTATATTGTAGCCTACTGAAAGGAGCTGCAGTACAAGAATACAGAAAACAGCAGAAACAGCCCATGTCTCAAAGGAGCAGACACCACATGGGGCCAGAGAGAAAAGGTGCGCAGAGCTTGGAGACTCAGAACCTGAATATTTCAAAAGAACATGACGTCATTCAGAAATGTTTAGAAACCAAGAGTACGATGGGTGGAGGGGGTCAGCTCCACTTTAAATGCAATGAATTTATAATGTCAACACAATACCCACAAGATTATCAAAAATCAGATGGCAGCTACAATCACCAAAGAAGTTAAGGTTAATGCCATTTAAAAAAAATTATATGTACATGTTCTGAGTAAAGGATATTTACATTCATCTTAGGGAGTGGGTAGATGTACTGAACACATTTTGATTGTTTTTATTCCCCTCCCTATCCTCCATCTCTAGATTGCCTTTCCTCTTATTATTATTATCATCATTATCATTACATATAGTTCATACTTGCAACTTGTGCAGATCACAGTTATTGAGGGTGGTTGGTAAATGTATACAACTCATCTTAAATCTTTTGTGTCCTACTCTCTTCACTCCTCCCACCCTCAGATCCTTTGACTCCTTCTGTTCTGGAGAATATTTATTTCCCTGTTTCCTTTTAGCAGTCTTTTATTTTGCTCTTTCTTTGTACTTTGAATTACTCAAATGAGGAAACTATATTGTATGTACGCTTGTGTGTCTAATTTATTTCATTTAACATGCTTTCAAAGAATAGTCATTTTTCCCCACCAATATCTCAAATATATACTTCTTTATACCTGAGCAGTGTTCCATTATATATGGATATCACATTTTCTTCACCTATTCATCATTGATGAACATATAGGCTGCTTCCAAGATTTAGCTATTATGAATTCTGATGCTATAAACATCAGTATATATTATCTCTGAAATATACAGTCTTTAGCTCTTTTATGAAGATAGCTAGAAGGGGAGCTGGTATTTTCAGTTCTTTAAGATATCTCCATACTAATTTACTGGTTGTTCTAGTTACATTCCCACCAGCAATATAGAAGGGCTCCTTTTTTCATGGAAGCCTTGCCAGTACTTATTATTTGATTGCTTGGCAGCAGCCACACTTTATAACAAAGTACATTCTAAGTGTTGTTTTAATTTGCATTTATCTAGTGGCCAGAGATGCTGAACATTTTTTTCACTTGTTTATTGGCCATTTGTACTTCTTCTAAGAAGTATCTATTTCACTTGCTTTATTTTGGAAGGGTCAAATTTTGCTTTAAGATTATTGGTGTATTTAGACATTAGTCCTCTGCTGAGAAATAGCTGGCCAAATTTACACAGTCTATAGATAGCCTTTTGTGTGTTTCCTTTGCTTTCCAGATGGTTTTTAATTCAGTGTGACTCCATTTGTTGGTTCTTAGAATTATTTCTTATGCAATTTGTAGTTCTTTTCAGGAAGTCTTTGCCAACCCCAATGACTTTGAGAGTTTTACCTATTTTATCTTCTAGTAGGTTAAGTGTTTTTGTTGTAATAGTAGGATCTCAATCAATTTTTATTTTAGTTTAGTACACAGTGAGAGATATGGGCCCAGCCTCAGTTTTCAAATGGATAACCAGCTTTCCCTGCATGATTTACTAAAGAGGTTTTCTTCCAATACATATATTTTGTCCCCTTCATAAAAGATCAAATGTGGATAGGCTTATTTATGGATTATCTATTCTGTTCCATTGATTCACTTGTCTGTTTTTGTGCCAAAACCATGCCACTTTTAATTAATTAATGTAGCCTTGCAATATAACCTAAAGTTATGTATTGTGAGGCCTCCTGGTTTGCTCTTATTGTCTAAGATTGTTTTTGTTATTCTGGGTCTCTTCTGATTTTACAGAAATTTTAGGGTTGTTTCTGCTAGTCTACGAGGAATGTTATAGGTATTTTGATTGTGATTGAGTTATGCCCATACATTAGTTTTGGAATAACAGCCATTTTGGTAATATTAGTTCTGCCTATCCTGGAAAAGAGATGTCTTTCATTTTCTGATATTATGGTCTGTGTCTAGATGCCTCATGCTGTCACAGGGTTTTTTTTCCAAGGGTAGCTGAACCTAGAATATGTGATTGAGTCATAGTGGAATACTGGGATTAAGAGTGCTGGAATTATGGATGAGTGATTGCTGGACTAATGTGCTGAGTGGATTGGCACCATCCTACTCCTGGTAGACTGGATTCAATACATGGGACAGAGAGAGGTTTGCATTGCTTATTGCTTATGGCTTTTGCTGTCTTCTACCACAATAAACAGTTACCCTTCAGCCATGTGCCATCCTACCATGAAGCCAGCTGATTATGAACTGAAACCTGACAACTGTGAGCTCAACACACCCATTTTAAAATCTTGAACTAAGATGTCAATAATTGCCAAGGCTAGCTTCAAACTCAGTCCTCCTGCTTCAGCCTTTAGAGTGCTGAGGTTATAGGAGTGTACCACTAAGCCCATTTGACGCTAAGATTCCTTAAATTCTTCACAATTCTAATCCCAGCACTCTGAGGCTGAGGCTGAGGTAAGAGTATCACAAGTTTGACCCTGACCTGCGCAATTTAATGACTCATGAGACCATGTCTCAAAAATGAAAAAGAGGGCCAAGGATATAGCTCAGAGTGAAGGCGTTAGGTTCAATTACCAGTGCCACCACCACAAAAAATAAAGCAACAACAAAAATATTAGGTTACTTAATAATGAGAAATTTCTATCTCCTCAATAAACTAAATTTTCAAGTCTGGATGTGGTGGTGCCCACCTGTAATCCCAGCACTGGGGAGGCTGAAAACAGGAGGATCACAATGAGTCCAAGCTGTGTAGTGAGACCTTGTACCAAATACATAAAAAAATAGAAAGAAAAAAAACCCCTAAATTTTTATTGTTTCATTCTTAGCACTAAATGAAGTATCAAGATCACAAAACATACTAAAGTTTTACTAAGTGAATAAAACAAAGACAGAACCAGAAGCCACTATGGCAAATACAGCCTGACCTGGAGAAATTCAGCTGTTAATGAAAAGTTTTTAGAAAATTAAGTTTATAATTCTCAAGAAGGCTAACAGTAACATGCACAATATCTATGTACACATACACACAAACAGCAACATTTTAGTCAAAAGTAGAGGTCCACTCAACAGAATCCACTAAAATTCCAAATTTCTGTTGCCTGTTGTTTTCAATCACAGAAACATGTTTTATTTCTTGTGTTTAGGAAACGAAGAGCTGTCTTCTATGGTTAAGGAAGTGGCTATAACACTAACATAAAATAGAAGATTTAGAAATCTCAAAGCAACCTTTAATTAGTAAATCTCAATACATAGAAATTAGATACCAGGCATTTGAACCACTCATACCATTAGGTCTGAATGTTGTCTTTTGAAAATGTTGAGAATCTTCACACATCAAGGAAACCTAATGCTCAGCTACAATTGTAAAATTTATTTACTGTTTTGAATGTCAAGACGTAAGGGTGTCAGCATTCTGAAATAATTTAATTCACGTAGGTGTAAGATTCAATAGCCTCTCACAATTGAAACACTGTGCTGTTCAAGAAATATCTCAAAATGTCATCCCCAGGTGTTCTGTCTCAGGAACCCCTTTATTTCCAATTTAGTTTGCTTTTGATTCAGTTCCCCAAGAGTTGGTCAGAGGATCCACGTAGGCTTCTTTATTTGTCACTGCCAGACACGCTGCTGGTTGGAGCCTTGGTCCACTGCTCCATCCTCTGGGTGTATTGGTTGCAAATGAGCCATTTTAGGTTGGGGATTTGACTCTTAAAAGTACTCTCCAGTGTGCTAGATTCCATATCTAGCCTCTCTTCTGGCTGCAATTCCCTGCTAGAAAGTATTCATCTTGCATGCTTAACATACCTTTGTTATGTAGATTCCAAATGTGGGAGTTGGTCACTGAAATAAAAAGATGGGTAAGGTTCAGTGTTTACTTTAGACAAAGACTGATAGACAATTTTCTTGGGTCTAAACTAATTTTTATTGAGTATTTGTTATGTGCTAGGCACTATGTAAATCTATTGACATGGACTAACCAGTTATTCTATCAAAAACCCTGTGAGATGGGAGCTACTCTTTTATATTTAATGTTCACATGAAAGAACAGAAAGTATATCCAACTAGGAAGAAGTGAAGGTAGGCATTGGAGACAGTTGTATCCCTCACCCCCAATGTGGCTTCCTATGAAATGAAGCGTTGCACTGTAGGACACTGAATGGCAAACATGGCAGCAAAAAATGTGGCCACGAGTTAAGGAGATGGGGATCTCAGGGATACTTCCAAAGGGAAGAGGCCAAAATTTTGGCAATGTGACTGCGGCTGGGAGAGACCTGGGATTCTACCAGGTCAGTGGTAGCTACTCAAGCAGGAGTGAAGAACTTGCTTCTGGATTTGGCATCCTTTTCGGGCATAGTGCGGTGCGGGCCACCACTGATGTAGGGACTCCAGAAACACGTGTGCGGGCAGCTTGCAGAAGTGAAAAAGACAGCTCAGAGGGGAGCAGTGGACAACCAAAGATTCACAGGGAAACATCAAACAGGCGAGTTTCCAGGGCCTATCGAATTTTGCAATTAGGTCTTCATTATTAATCACAAAAGCTTTTATGTTCCCTGTGCCAGGCAAAGATCACCCACGTGATCTCATCCAACCCTGGCAACCAATCTGGAAGTTTATGTTACTTTCTGTAGACAGTTCCTTGCATGACTGAGGACAAAATCCAACCTGTAGAGGGTAGACAAATGGCTGGGTGGGAGAGTGTAAGCTGCATTGGGGATAAGTTTGAGATGACAAAGGATTGAGCTCCTACCAAAGGCTCGTCCATGTGACAGACACTTTAGCAGTGCTTTCTAAAGTCATCCAAACAAAACTCTAAAAGGAATGCTTTGCTATTCACCTTTAAAGAAGAAACCCAGATATGTAGGCTTAAAGTGAACCCTGCTTCTATCAGAAAAGCCCCTGGCCTCAGAAGAGCAAGAGACACTGAACGTTTACAGCACTTAGCCAGGCTCTGAGAACTGTGCATCAAAACATCAGTTAAAACGCTTACTTCTTTACTAAGTGTGTTGTTCAGAGGCCCTCAGGCAGGAAGTGAGTTTCCCTCTGTGCTGACCTCTGCTCCACCACCTGCTGTGTACCCTCTAGCCTCAGTTGTCTAGTCTGCAAAGTGGGCTTTGTTTTTATTTCAATTTCTTTCTTTATTTTGGTATTGGGGATCAAACTCAGGACCTCGCACTTTCCAGGCAGGATCTTACACCTCTGAGCTATCTCCCAAGCCTTTATTTTGAAAATAGTGAAAAATAAAGAACAGCACAGACCTAAAGGCACGGTCTGTGTCAGACTCCTAACTCTGGCTAGTAACTTAATCTCAATTTCACCTCCAGAAAAGGGAGAATTAGAAAAAATACCCAAGCTAGCAACCGCAAGGGCCGCTTGCTATTCAGGACCTTCCAGAGAAGAGGGTCCCGTTGCACCAGGCTGTCCTGCAGGGTAACCTTGGAAGGGGCCCTAGGGGTGCGGCCGGCCGGTGGCGAGTTAGCTCGTACATTTATTTGTTTCTAAAAGGGATGGACTCTCACTTATTTTTCTCCTCCGAAGATGAGAGAAGCCATATGGGCAAAACTCTCGGGATAGCAGGTAGTGAGGGACGGCAGGCAGATCCAGGTTATAGGGACCTACAGCGCAGGTGACAGGCTGGGAAGGAGCCCAGGGTTGTGCTTACACCGCGGTTTTGTTTGGAATCCTAAGGGTGAGTGCACGGGAAGCAATTCTGTTTTCCTCTACCTTCTTGTTAGCCAGGATGTAGGCACAGTTCTTCAAGAGATTTTTTTAAAGTCCCTCCTCTTTCTTCCTCCGTGTTGTCTTTACCCCTCCTGCCGCAGCCACCCCCACTGCCTTCCTCTCCTCTCCCTCCCCCTGCTGGTTCTCTCTTACTTCGCTTGCGGCTGTGCTCCGGGCTGCAGACAGGTCCCTGCTGCCTTCGAGGCGAGAGGACACTAGCGGCAGCGGACCTAGCAGCCCGAGCCGAAGGACGGGTCCTGCAGGCTGTCTGTCTGTTCTCCCCACTCTCGCACGCGCGCACGCGCGCACCCCACACCCGCACACAACACTCGCACCGGCCGCGCCGCCTCCTTGGATCCGGGAAAGGCGAGCGGGCGATCGCCTACGGCCCCGGCGCGCACCCGTCTCCGGCAAGCAGCCGGCTCAGTTTGGGCCGCGCGTGCCCCGCAGCTAAAGTGGGAAGAGAGTAGACAAGGCTGCCAGCGCGTCCGGGCCGCACGCCCAGCAACCAGCTGCAGCCCCTCGGAGCG
>NW_004524744.1:4615642-4646050 GCF_000260255.1 Octodon degus
CCCGCGCCCGCTCGCCCGCTCGCCCGCCCGCCCGCGGGGTGGAGCGGGACCCCGGGATCCCCAGCCGGCCCCTCGCTCTCAGCGTCCCGCGCCGCCGGAGCTCGCCATGGCTGGGTCGCGCGGGCTGCTTGGGCTGTGGCTCGGCTGCTTCTACGTGAGCCTGGCGCGGGGCGAGACCCCGGAGCGGCGCCTCCCTGAGCTCTACGGAGTCGCAGCCCGAGAGCGCCCGGCAGGTGGCGGCGCGGGCCCCGAGCTGCCGCCGCACGACCAGGTGTCGGAGCACATGCTGCGGCTCTATGACAGGTACAGCGGCGGCGACGGTGTCTCTGCGCCCAGAATGCCAGGCTCCCGGGATCGGGGCTCGCGTCCCCGGCGCCCCCAGCCCGCGCGCATAGGAAACACAGTCCGCAGCTTTCGGGCGGAAGCAGCAGGTGAGTTCGCGGGGCGGCACAGTGCCTCTGTGCGCGGCCGCTTTCCCCAGGACACCCGGGCCCCTAGCCTGCGCGCTAGCACTCGGAGCCGCAGCGCTAGCTGCCCGCCGACCTTCCCGGTCCACTCGCCTGTCCCGCCACACCCCAAGTTGCAGTTCGCTCGCTGAGATCCGGGCGAGCCCAATTTTAGAGTCGCAAGAAAGGGAAAAGTGGAGAGAAGAGAGCGGAGCAGGAGCCAGGGAGGCTGCAGAAGGGAGGGTCGACACCCTGGGCCCAAATGTGCTCTGTCAGCTCTGCTGCTCCTGGACGGGACCTTAGGCAGCTGATTTCTAAATGGGCTGCGGAAATCCCCTTAGGCTGGGCTGAAGCAGAAGCCATTCGATGCGAACCCCAGGGCCCCAGAGAGAAAGGCACACTTGAACTCCCCTGCCCCGCGCGCGTTGTAGGTAGTCGCTTCTCCAGACCTTGCACCCGCGCGCTCCATGTAACTATATTTGACACTTTACACTTGCGAGTTCCCTGGAGGCAAACATCCAAATGGAACCAGGTGCTTGGGTGTTTAGATTATTTAAAAGCCATCTGGGCAGATGGGGATTCTACCATCCTCTCGGAGAGGAGGTGAGGATTGAGGGAAGGAGTAACCTTGGATCATAAAACACCCCTAGGTATCAAACGCTGAAAATCTAGATGCTCATCCCATTTTTCAACACAGATCACTGCAGCTGAAATTCATAGTTTCTCCTCATCCCTGTGGTGAGGCGAGTAATTTATGCTAAACAGCCTGTGCTAACAGTTTGCGGGAAAGTTTCCTGGACGCTGACTCTTTATATGCTTTGAGGATGCACCAGGAGTTTCTTTCACAACCTTCATGATAAAGGGCAGTGTGACTTTCAAACTTGTCTTCAATGAACCCTTGAGAAATAAACATTTTCAAGAAGGGAAGCTGTGCCTCACTGCCGTGTAAGTGCTGTCGGATTCACTGGGAAGAAATTTCCCAAAACTCTGGTATGTGGAACTCCTGGAAGAAAAAAAAGAAAAAGAAAACTAAACCATCCATCAAGGGAAGGAAGCCTGAGGTTGACACTGTAAATATGTTCTAGAGTTCATAAGCATGATGACATTTACAATAAATGTGAGTTATGCTTTCTAGTGCAGAAGGCTATCACTCAAGTCTGAACTGAACCAGATTCCACTTTCTTCTTAGGACCAGGAGGCTGACCTGGGAGGTAGCAGACACTAAGGAAGGGAAACTTGCCTGGTCTAATGCATGGCTTTGACTGACGGCCAGCCACACCAGCGAACCATCTGCGTACTTGATGGGGTGGGGGAGTCAGAGTTCAGGGAAGGGGCCCTGTGGGTGTTGAAGGGTAGGCCAGGCAGCTGGCAGTCATGTAGGTAGACACTCATCCTTGGCTGTCACCTTCTTGGTTATGATCCTAGGGAAGGGCTGAGGCACTCAAGAGATAAACCATCATTTTTGCATCAACAAAGTCTCATTTCAACTCTGAATCCCCAGGAATGGATGTGGAATTTGAGTTTCTTTTATATACATATATTGTATAGCTTTTGTCTTGGACTGAGAAGCCCTGGATCAGGATGTGAACAACTCAGGCACCACTTATTTTTGTAGTTTCCACCCGTTCTGTGCCCTATAATTGCCGGGTCTCTTATCAGCCTCACTGCCATCTTGTACCATCAAATGATGAACTCTGATAAAGAGTCCAGACATTTGCTTGCAATGGTGCACTGCAGCTTGAAGCATATGCACAAGGCTGTGGGCCCTGATAAGAAAAGTAATCCCTTTAGCATCCTAAAGCCTGTCTTAATGACTTATTCATCAAATGTACACGTTAGTTTTTGTGGAGGCTCAAGTGTCGCGTTACCTCATTGAAGACTCCTGGAGAGGTGGTTCATGTTGGCCCCCTCCCAAAAGTGTTTAGTTACCAGTCCACTGAAGACTTTATTAGGAGGCACTTTGGGCTGGAATAAGGCTGGACTCCATCAAGGTGCTAAGGTGTTCATGAGTGTCCCTCTTACTTTATCCATATTGGCATTTCCATAAGACCCCTTCACCTTATGACCTGTGTTCTGGTATAGGTGAAAGATGCTGTCGGCATTAATAAACTAAATACGTTGTCTAGTTCCCACTGATTAAGTTTCCCTGGGAATGGTACTTCTCTGTACCAAACATGCTACACACTGAGTGGCAGATGGGATGGTGTACTGTATCTAAGCAGCTGCTGCTGACCAGGCAGACTTCCTGAGTGCTTATTCAAGCTGAGTTATAGCCTTCTATAGAGGCCTACTTGATCTTTGGAATGTACCTGATTAAAATTATTTATTGTTCTAAACCTAGAATATCTTTGGTTGAAATGTAGCTGCTGTGGTCTCCCTCTGATTACTTTCTACTTAAACCATTACTTGACGGTGGGTGGCATCCATCCTAAATACACTTTTCTCCTCCCTCCACTCAAGGCAGCTGGAGTGCCAAAACCATAAGTCTGGAGTGCTTATAAGCTTTTTTGTGATGCGTAAGAATTTACATAAAGATAGAATTACTGACAGCAGAGAAGTTCAGCCTGTTTAAAACACACCCTCTTGAGGGAAGACAGGGGACAAGAAATTTGCTTTTATTTTATCCTGATTTAAATTTGTCCTTGACTACTGTGGGATAAAGGGGTGTTTTATATGGAGGTTTCTTCTGTCTTGATCCTTTAGATGGCTAATGTGTGTTCATTGTGTTCTCATTATTCCCATAGTCACTTAATCTTATTTTCCTTAATCCTAAATGAAACCTCTTCATAAAACAATTAAAACACATATGTTCTTTGTAGAACCATAACTATTTCTGCTGTACAGCTACAAAAATTACATAGTAGTGGGTGTGCATCACTTTTACAAAAGCACACATATTTCATCAGTAAAAGAGAATAATATTGAGCTAATACAGCCCCACAAACACATATTTTCCTTCAGTGAAGAGAGGATATTTTTCTTAATAGGAACAAAAAACTTTAAAAGCAAACATTGTGATTCTGACATGTTTCTGAAGTGCAACTTGAAAATGCAAGGTTCTGAGGCATAGCTGTAGTTGAGGACTGCATGAGCTTCACACCACTATGCTCTGTTCTGTCAAGGGCAGAGATGTGAGGCAAGTGTAGCTTTGATGAGCTTGGTAGTGAGAGACCATGATGACTTTATTAAAGCATAGTTACCTTGGAAGGTCTGGCAGTTCAAACAAAAGTGTACTTGAATTATCTTGTGTTTTTATTTAAAGGACAATTGTACATCTGGAGAAGAGGAATGGGATGGGCAGCTGCTTTGAATTACACATTACTTTGAATACATGATAGCCTTTAATGAAGATTTCACTATAATAGGCAAGACAGCTTTGCAGTCTCTGACATTTAAATATATATAATGCCATGGATTCTTGATTATCCATGGTAAATGGAAAGGAGAAGGAGTTAATTACATACAAATAATACAGAGTTAGCTTGATAGTATAGTTAGACCCACTCAAAGCAAGGAAGTAACCATGCAGGTCAAGGAAAAATACCCTAAGCCGATAATTCAATCAGGCAGATGATTCACTCATATGTGTACATTAAAAAAGTAGAAAATGAATGTAGTATTTACACACAATGGAGCACTACTGTGCCATAAAAAAGAAACTTAGTCATTTGCAGGAAAATGGATGCACCCTGAGACCATAATGTTAAGTGAAATAAATCACACACATACACACACTTACCTATTGCTTTCTTCTCTTTCCTGAGAAATCCAGAATATATATAAAGAGCACCGTGGAGGATGGACAGTAGGAAGTAGGAAGATAGGGGATCTGAAGATGGAGAAAGAAAGAGGATGAAAATAAGAATTGATACATGTTAGGGATATGTACCAACCCTAACCACACACAGGCTTTGCAAACATTATGGACTGCCAATGTGTACTAATAAAAAAATTATAAAAATTAGAGTTGCAAATGATCAAGCAATAAAAATAGGTACAATGGGACCGGGGAGATGGCTCAGTGGAATAAGCGCTTCCCTGGCAAGCGCAAGGGCCTGAGTTCAATCCCCGGTTCCGCTAAAAAAATAAAAGCATAATGAAAAAGACAATTAAAACAGTACTTAAGACACTCTCTCAGGCTTTCACAGAGAGCACATTGGCCAAGCAATGGCTGTGACTCATCCACATGGCTGCCATGACAAAGGTTCTACAATCTGAGGTACAGGATCTCAGGATAAATCCTGAGGGCATTTCACTGACCTTCTCAGACCAAAAAGCTACAACTCTTGTTGCATAGGTCCTGCTTTACCTTTGTCTTAACCATCCAGTAGAAAAGTATGAAGACGAAATATAGGAAATAAAGCCATGCTGTTATGTTGAGCTGTGGGGAACTCAGGTCAATAATTTCTGACATTGCCAGTTAAACAGAAGACCCAATGCTATTATGGGCTACTGGACTCTTTTAGAATATTTTGCTGAGTTTACACACCTATAATATTCAATAACGGAACTTAGAAAAAATGGGGTATACCGATGAATGTCCATTTTGTATTTGTGTATTCCAAGTGGTTAGGATAGATATATAGTTGCATTCTCTTAATGAATAGAATGATTTGTTCTAATGGTGTTTGTAAATAGGATCACAAGTCCACTTCTTGTACAGCAATTAACCACTAAGAAGGATATATGCAGTGTATTATTTGTTGAAACTGTACTTCTGATTGGATTTGAAACTGTCTTATTGCTATCTGTTTATCAATAAAACTTTGAAAAAAAAAGAAAATAAAATAAAAAAACAGTACTTAATTAAACAGTACTAAGAACAATAATAGTAATAGGGGCATGAATATCAAATCTACTTCCCTGGTATTTTTGCATTGTAAAATTTTTATTTGGAGGAAGCATCAAAGAAAACTCATCTATCCTTTATTCACTCAACAGAAGCAGAAATGGGCACCATTCTGTTTGATATTATTTTCCAACATACAGGGCTCAATCCAAAACCTATTATAGTTCATGGCCTGATCTAATTTTCTAGAGATAACTTCACAAAAAGAAATCTCTGGTGGATATTAAAGCTCATAAATAAAATTAGTTTTCATGGCCAGATAAGTTTTGGGGTGAGTGATAACTGTTCTTTGCTGTGGTACCTTTCAGGGCCTTTAAGTGTTAATGAGTCCCCTTAAAGTAGCCACACTTTCTCATTGAGAGAACATTTTTGGGAATTTTGGCTCTACAATGTGTAGTGGGAAAACACTAGTTTGGAACCTCATTAATTTAGCAAGAAAAAAGATGGGCAAAATTCGGTGGTTAGCACAGACGAACACAGCAAGTTCTCATTGCCACTAATCTCATGGTGTGCATCTCTGTGAATCCTTCTATGCGCTTAGATCCAGTTGGCATACAACATCTTCCTGCCTTCTATATTCTAAAATTCTTTGAATGTAATTTTAGCGCTCCTGTCTGTCATTAAACTTTATTTTCCTCATTTTAAGTTATCCTTCATTGTTTCCTTCTGTATGATTAATATCTCTTCTTTCACAGAAAGTATCATGCCTAAAAAGAAAATCTTCTTCATTTGTGGGAAAATGTACTGGAGAGTACATATATTGCCTTGTCAATATTTTACTTCCATTAATATTTCACAAAAGTCACATTTTATCCACAATAGCTATCAAATCCTTAATATAATCCCCAGTATTTGCTGTATAGATATAATACAAATCATCTCTATTAATGGGCCTCAAGAAAATCACTTGAGTAAGTTGACTTCTATTTTCTATTGGCTGGGTATGATTTTTACACTGAAGTTTCAGACCTAACTTTTCTCCCCAAATTTTGGTGTTGTTCCCATTTGTTAAATTTATGTATTCCAATAATCAGTTAGTATCTTGATAATTTTATTTTAATGGTAATATTGGAAAGAAATGACAATGGAGAAAAGAAATCACACAAACAGTCTCAGCTGGAATTTTCTTATGCTGTTTCAGTTGAATGAGTTTTTAAGTTATACACAAAATACATGAAAATAGAATTTTTAAATGGAAATTTGACCTATTATTAATCTAATGCCTCAAAAAATTACTAGGGTAATATATATTTTTGGAGTGATAAATTTTGAGAGCATAACCAGAGTGTCTTTATGTATGGAATATTTTTAGCAATAGATAAAATTGCTAGGCTAGTCACATGTGACTATTACTTAGTTGTGTCTTGGCATAGTCGGTATATTGGCATAGTAAACAGTAGCAAACTATATATATATACATATATGGATATATATTTGTAGCACAATTTTTTGATATGATTTTTTAAAGCAAAGATTTCTCTTTATTGATTTAAAACATCAGCATGTAGGTCATAAAGTGCTGTAGCCTTGCTGTGTTTTATGGCCCCTTTAATGATGTGCCTTCCTTGAAGATCCATCTTCCCATGACATCAGAAGCTGCATAAATGCAGCACCTTAATTGTTCCTGGGAAGCCTACGAGTAACAGTGTTTGGGCAAAATGACCCCATTATATTACCAGCTTTAGTTGGCTTTTCTTACTTTACTAATAAAGATACCATCAAATAATCCTTCCATATAATAATTATAGCCATTGATTAAAAAATGTCCAGCCCTCTTATTGTACAGTTAAAGCAGCCGAGGTCCAACATGTCCTTACTTACTTTTCCTTCAAAGAACCTTTTAATTTAATTGCATGAAATTAATCTAAAGACTGAATTGAGTATAATTGCTGTACTTAGCTATAGATTAAGATAAATGGTTTTCAAGTGGAAAAGATCACTAGAGTATTTTTCAGCTGCCTAAAGCTAAAACTTGGAAGATTTAAAATCCAATCATGGCTGAACTGCCAATTAGTTAAAGAATTAATATAGCTATTCTCAGTTACTTCAGCCAGTAAGTGGGTTAACTTCTACCTACTGTGTTTGTCTCACAAAAAATTTTTGAAAATCAATTTAGAAAGTGAATATAAACTCAAAGCAGAAAGGGCATTGCAAGCTTAGAAAATCTGCATGAGTAAGGTATTCTGAATATATTGAAAAATTGTCTCCCTTTACCTTCCCACAGAATCTTAAATGTATCTCAGACATGGATAACATGCATTTTTTTACAGCACACAGAAGAGTCAGGTGACAGCATAAATGTAAAAGTGGCAACCATCAAGCAAAGCAGTCTGTGATTTTCCCATTTCTACACTCAACAAGTTACTATGCCTTTCCTTGTTCTGGTAGCTGAGTGAATCAGGGATATACTTTTGGACAGAAATTTCTTGAAGTTAGTGAGCCTTGTAGTATGGTCCCAGGAATCACAGAAGCAACATCACCTACAAATTGGTAGAAATGCTCCAGCCAGTGTCAGACTTTTGAATCAAAATCTAGAAGTTAAACTCAGAAATCTGTTTACCTAGCTCTGATCCAGGTCTGGAAAGCACTGTTCTAAGCATGTACCTCTCACATTGTGGACATTTTACATGATCCCAGCACCAGAAATCTAGGATTGATTAGCATCCTCTTCCTAGTTCTCTCTGGTACTTTTAGTGGTCCTTTCTATGGACAAAGGATTTATTAGATTATGCAAGGATAAGCTTCTTTTACTGAGGAAGGTATATCACTGTCCTAGACAGTTTTTCCCTGACATAGGAATGGAAGTAAGCTAATCAAGACTGCTTATGTTTCTTTCATAGTTCGTGACCCTAATAATTCTGCTAATGTGACCCTAATGTGACCCTAATAGATCTGATAGAATGACGTATTCGTGGGTCTCCAAAGCAAGTCCTTGGGGGGAATAGAATCCAGAACACTTCAAGCAAGTTGAATTTGAAGTTTAAGAGATAAAACAAATATATATATATTCATGAGTTTGATCAAATGCAAATACTTGGAGTCAGAGACAGAGAGAGAAAGAAAGAGAGAAGAAAACCTATAGCTCAAGCCAAATACTCATCAAAAATAAATAGTAATGGAAGGATTTTTCATGGTTCATATTATCACCTATATGTCAAGTAGTGATTCTGTTCTACCTCGTATAGAACTGTTGCAATACCTCCTCTAATGGATCGAGGGAAGCATAAGAGCAACTTTGGTCAATTTGAGGAAGTTGAACCTACTTGAAAGGTTGGAGTGTTTTAAAACTTTGGTTATAAGAAAAAAACACCTTTGAATCTGACACATTTACACTGTTGTTCACTCAACAAATTGAATCAACCTTTCCAGGATGTGAGTGCCCAGACTGTGCAAAGCACTAGGTGCACAAAGTTTTATAGGAGGTACATCTGCCCTCCTCTGAGAGCTCACAGTCTAGGAATGCCTTAAGTGGAAGCTACAGGCAGATAAACTGATTAATGAACATTTCGCTATTCTAGAAAAGCATACATTATATCATCTTTGGCCATGTTTGACTTTGAACATAGACAGTGGTTGTTTTGGGAGCCCATAAAACTCAGTCATTTGACCTGGATTCAGGAGAAAAGCAAACTTCTGTGACTGTTCTATCGTCCTTTGCCTGTAAGTGGATGGCAGCCTGGTAGACTATGGTCCTAAGTAAGTAATGTGAGGCCAGCATCCAGCTGGTGACCATGATGGATGTGACTCTGTCCTGGGCACCCTGGCAGTTCCCGCAACAGAACTGTGTTTAGAGACAGAAGTGGGGGGGTGGGGACTGCTCTCAGTAACATATTTTCTGTATTACTGAAATGTTTTCTCTGCTTCCTAGGGATTTAACTAATCATCAAGATTTCATTTAGTCTATTTGCTTTAAAGTCAGACTTACATAGAAGTCTTTCCATTGTGTACCCTAACTCCCTTTGAAAGTGTTCTGTGTGGGTAAAAGCATAGATGAACTTGCCCAGCACACACGTGGCCTCAGCCACTCCTGGGGCAGTGCAGAGTGGCCTCACATGGCTGGACCGCCGGCCCTGAGTCAGAGCTCTGTCCCCCGAGTTGAGCCCTTGACTTCATTTAATGCAGGTGCTTCATTTTCAGATGCAAACAGAAGTAAATTTTCTACCTTTATTTAATAATCAAAAATCTACATAGGTGATAGACAACCTGTGTTCCTCTCCAAAAACAACTACTAACTTCAGTGGTCTTTAAATTTTGCATTTCTGCAATGAATAGTTTGAATTTGGCATGTTTATTCATAAAAGAAGCATTTACTCAGTATTACTTAAGGCTCAAGCTGTGTCTTTGTGACTGGTGAGTCTAATGTAAAACAGGCCCTTGTCTTGAAGGTGTTTATGGTCTGAAGAAGGAGTGACCCTATCATGAAACAGTAACAGATTTGCCTTAAAAATCAAATTTTAGGAGGATATTTGTGGTGGTACATTCCTGGAATCCTAGCACTCTGAGAGGCTGAGGCATGAGGATCAAAAACTCAAGCCCAACATGAGCAACTTAGTTACTTATATAAGAGTGTCTCAAAAAAAAGGACCAGGGATGTAGCCCACTATGAAGGCCAAAGGTTCAAACTCTTGTGCAAAATAGTAATAATAATGATGATAATAATAGTAATAATAATAACACCAATAATAATAAATGAAAACAATCAAGGAGGCAAATGGTAGGAGAAAGCATTCTAGTGCACTCCCAGCAAGTGTGTGAGTGTGGCTCATTCAGAAAGTTACCCAATCTCCAAGCCCCCTTGCATTTTCCACATATCATGACTCAGAAAATGCAGAATATAGTTTCAGTGCCAGTGGCCAAGCCTAACTACATTGCAGCTGTTGTATTACCAGCCAGGAAAATTGGGTTTGCTTTAGTTTCAGTGAACAGTGAGAGTGTAGCGCCACCTATGGGTAGTTATAACTTCCCATCAAAAACTTCGGGAAGAGCTGGAAGGAACCAGAGCCCATTGTAGTTCATTGCAAGGGATCTGCGAGTTTCTGCAGTGCCGCCTTCCACACCTTACCCTATCATAAGGAAATCCTCCTTCGCCTTGACTTATGGCCAGTTTTCACAGGTCCGTATCTGCGTCTGGTTAAATCTGTCAGAAATTCATGACGTGTACTGTCCTCAATTCAGTCCCCATTCTATCATTCGCCTTTAGGTCCCCTTTGACACCGAAAAGAAAATCCTTTATTGTCCTTCAGCCCTCAAATATTTGGAAATTATTCTCGTGTCATTGCTAAACCTTCCTTTTCCTTCCTGCAAGGAATATGTTCTTTTTTATTCAACTCAAACTTAAAAGATAGTTTGAACACTCCTCAATATCTTATTTATTTCCTCATTGCTCTTTTCTTGCTTTAACAAAATAGTTAAAATGAGAACAAAAATATTCCAAGGTGCTCTGGATAGATTACACTGGTGTGGCACACAGTGTTTCCTACTAAAGACTTCCACACCTTAAAAATTCATATGCTATATCTTGTAATCTGATAAGGCCATTTTAAATATTATATTAAATTTTTAAAAATAAGAAATTATGCCTCAGATTTCTGACTTTATAATTGCAAATAGGTAAGTACCTGACTACTTTAGGATAGCAGAAAAAGTGAACCTCAATTAAGGTATTTTTCATTCACTAATAGACTTAAATATCTGCATGTGTAGATAAATCTGGGGAAGCAAGAGAGACCTGACGTGGAATGCCAATAAGGTATGGGAGGACACTCATTTGAAAAATTAAATTAATATAAAATCTACAAGATGAAAAGGCATGAAAGCAGTTGAACAGGAATTATTATGTGCTTCTTCATGCAGGGAGGTGTTTGTCTCATTCTTAATTACTGATTAAGGCTCATGTGTTTAACTCCATGCAGGTCTCTTTGTACTATCTTGTCCATGTTAACAACGAGTCAGTATTTGTTGGCTTGCTTTGGGGAAAAAAGAGACAGTAACTTCTATAAAATCAGAGAGGGTAAAAGCAAAGTATGAGTTAGAGAAGTCAAGGAATGACTTATGAAAGGATGGAGAGTTCAAGCTTACTGTTTTAAAAAAGGACAGGAAGGATCTAGAACAGACAGGTAGGGATAATATGTTCCCAACCTTGGGCATAAATGGCAAGAGCGAAGTCATCAAGTGCTGTGTGTGATAGAACACTCATGGTTAGACTCCAACTGTGAGTGACTGCCCCCCTAGGACTTTGAATAACTGGTAGGATTCGAAATGGCTTTCTAATTTCTACTCAGAACATTGCCAGTAATTCTTATGCAAAAGTGCGCAGACACGTGGCATTACTTCGTGCTATAGTATGTTCCTTCTAGCCCTGCCCTTCATCTTTGAAGTCTGATTCAAAGGTCATCCCTTCTTTGTGTGTCCCTGTGTTCCTTATCTGGGAAAAGTCAATGGCTGCTTTGTGTACTCCAGCCTCCTTCACACCTTTGACAGCTGGTTTTACCATCATCACAGAACCCCAGTTACACCAGAGAAGCAGCCTAGGGACCAACAGCCCACATACCTGCGTTCGTATTTGCTAAAGTGAAATATTTTCTTGTGCTTTGTTCTCTGCCTTTGTTGGAGACAAAATGTAAAACATAACCACCAGGACTGTCTTTATCTAAAATATGTCATAAAGACAAAAACTTGAATTTCAAGAAGTTCATTGCCCAGTTCACTCTTTATTCTTCATATTCCTATTGAAGGAGATCCTAACTTTATTTTTTTACTGCATTAGAAATGCTTTTAGAAATTTTCCTTTTGCACCCTATGACTATGATACCAGTGGTTGTCGTAGACCACCACCGTCCAATGGAGATTTCATGTGAGCCACAAATAGGAGCCACATACATAATTTAAACATTTTAGCTACATTTAGAATATGACAAGGAACAAGTGAAACTAATTTTAATAACTGAAATCTCTTAGATTCCTATATAATCATTTCTACACATATTCAATATGAAATATATTAACCTGCATTACAGTTTTTTGTATCAGGTTTTGAGCTGCCATGTGGGTTTCCTACTTCAGGAAATATCGAGCTAAGCATCCCTGGCTGGTCCCCATCACACTGCAGGGGCACCTCTAGTTAGGCAATATCAGTGAGGCTTGTGTGTGTAGTGTGAGCTTTACCTGCATCCGTTTAGTTGGTCCTCACAATAGCTTCGCAGCTGGCACTGCTGGGTTCATTTCACAGAGACGTGCCCTGCGTTTTGAATGCTTAGATTGTTTGTCTGAGGGCCACTGCTGGGCACAGTGGACCTAGGACTGGATCATAAGGCATTGGTTCCCATCTAATGCACAGAACTAAAATGAGAATAATCAAGGAACTCAGTATGACGCATTATGAGACTTTTTATGAGAATGTGTTGGACATTAGACACAGGGGTTCGAGTGAACTGACAGTAAGTCACAGAGCCATGGAAGTGTATTTGAAGGGCAATCATTTGGAAGCACAGTGTGGAGGAAAGGGGCAGGATTAGTGTACGGGGTGAGACCCTGGTGTCCCAGCCCCCAGTGTCCATTGATTCCCCTACAGTCTGTTTGTGTGGCAACCATTCCTTGCCACATACATAGAACAGAGTGACTTTTCTTCTTTCCATTTTGAACTTCCATCTGCTGCCTGAAGTTTTGGTAAAAGTATACGCTGTGGTGACTGGGATGAATTAAGGCCAGAGTCTGAAACAACCCCAGTGCCATGGCTTTGTTAGAAAGGTCTGTAAAATATTACCCTGGTGTCATGGCTTATACAAATGTGCACAAATGGCAGTTTCCTCCTTTTGCTTCACACAATGTTAAAAATGAGCAAAATATGTTTCCCATTGCACTTCTGTGCTTGGGGACTGAGTGAACTCATTTTAAGTTTCTGCGTCTTCCTAAGAATGTTTTATTTTTACTGAAACATGTTTTTGATCAGGAGCATAATTTCACGATTGCGTGTGTTTCGGAAACAAATATGTCTGTGGGACAAGTGCGTGGAGGAGGAGGACTTGGGCTCTGCTCACACATCGCTGGATCGGTGGTCCTAGATGGAGCTCTTGCTTTAGGCTGACAAGTAGCTCCATAGATCATCTTGAGAGAACAATCCAGCTTGTTGCCTTCCTAACCAGTGTACCCCTCTCACTGCCACTCATTTCTAGATTTGAAGAACTAGGAATTACAATTAAAAGACCTGGGTGATTTTTAATACTAAGAAATGTACCCAAGGCCTTTACATTGAGTTACTTCACCATACCCACTTCCTTTTTTGGAGACAGGGTCTTGCTAAGGTTCGCAGGCTGGACTTGACCATGTGATCCTCCTGCCTCAGCCTCTCAGATCACTGGGATAGTAGGTGAACCATCATGCTTGGTTTAGAAGTGTAACTTAAATTTATGCAATGTCAAACCTTAAACTGCACTTTGAAGACATGAGAATTAGATATTATCTCCACTTTACCAATGAAAACATCAGTTTGTCCACAGTTGCAGAGCTGTAATTGCCTAAGCGAGGATAAACCAAGGGAAGTCTAATTCTATAAGCCTTATATTAGAGGCTTTTACATTAATTTGTCAAGTTTGTAGAACTAGATCTTCACAGTCTCCAGACTTCAGAATTGCCCTCTCCCCACCTCCAGTACCAGTGATCAAACTCAGGGCCTTGCATTTGCCAGGCAAGCACTTAGGCCTGAATCATTTTTTTTATCTTGTACTTTTTAAAATTGATGTAAATCTGCATAATCTGAAATGAACTATTTTGTTTTACATTGAGAATTAATATCTTCATAATGTGGTTCATTTACCAAGTCTATCTAGCTCAAAAAATATATCCACTATTCCAAAGTAAGATCCCATAACCATGAAGGAGCTTCTGTGTGAGGGGAAACTCTTGCCTGTGGGCTGTGGTAGCCCTGGAGGTGCATTTGTCTCTATGGATTTAACTGCTTATGTAAATGCAGTCAAACAATATGGACCCTTTATATGTGAGTTCTTTAGCATATTGTTTTCAAGATACATTTACATTGTAACATGCATTAGCATTAATTCATTTTCACTACAATATTAGCTCATTTGTAACTACACCACAATTTGCTTCTCTATTCATCTGTTCATAGTCATTTGAACTGTTCTGAGCTCTGGGATACTGTAAATAGTGCCACTATTAACAAATACTTCTTGGAGTGCCTGTTTTCAGGTTTAGGAATATATAAGCAAAGGGACAGGATTGCTTGATCATATGAAAGCTCTATCCTTAACTATTTAGGAAACAACTTAAATTTTGCGCAACAGCCAAATAATTTTACTTTCCCAAAAGCAGGGTGAGTCCTCCAGTTTCTCCACATCCCCATAGACTTCTTGCACTTGGGTGTTTTGGTTAGTTAATTATACCCCTCCTAGTCTGTGTCCAGTAATGTAGCACAGTGGTTTCATAGCTTGCCCTCATGACAGATTCTGAGTACCTGTTCATGTGCATCTTGGACATTAGTTTATTTTCTTTGGAGCTGTGTCTACTCAAATCCTTTGTCCATATTTTATTGGTTTCTTTCTCTGTATATGATCCATGTGCTGTATTCTAGATAATACATCTATCAGAGATAGTGATTAACAAATATTTTCTGACCTTCTGTAGATTGTGTTTTTACTTTCTGCACAGTGTCCTTTGACATACAACCATTTTTAATTTGGGTGACTTTTAAAAAGTATTCATTTATCTTTTATTGATGTATCTTTTTATCCTTTTGTTACTTTCACTTTTGTTCTCATCTAAGAATTCACTGGCAAATCAAAGATCATGAAGATACTATCCTTATGTTTTCTTCTAAAAATTTTATAGTTTTTAGCTCTTATGTTTAGAGCCTTGTTTTATTTTGAACGAATTTTTAATATGTATAAAGTAGGGGCTCTGTTAACTTTCATTTACTCCTTTTTGTTTCCTTTCTAGGAAAACTTGATGGCAAAGGACTGCATATTTTTAATATGACTTCTTTAACCAAGTCTGAAAGCATCCTGTCTGCTACACTGTATTTCAGAATTGAAGAGCTAGTCAATGCCAGCCTGAGTTGTTCGCTGTCCCAAGGATGCTTTCATCCTGAGCAGAGGAAACACATTCAGATCGATCTCTCTGCATGGATCCTCAATTCCAACCCAAACCAAAGTCAACTCCTGGGTCACCTATCAGTAGATGTAGCCAAACCTCATCGAAATGTGGCATCCTGGATATCTAAAGACATCACTCAGCTTTTGAGGAAAGCCAAGGAAAGTAATGCGTTCCTCATAGGATTCAACATAACATCCAAAGCCTACCAGTTGCCAAAGAGGGTGTTCCCTTTTCTGGAGCCTTATATCTTAGTGTATGCCAATGATGCTGCCATCTCTGAGCCAGAAAGTGTGGTGTCAAGCTTCCAGGGACACCGGAATTTCCCCAGGAAAGTGGTGCCCAAACTGGACAGCCACATCAGAGCTGCTCTGTCCTTCGAACGGAGGAAGAAGCGGTCTACAGGGATCTTGTTGCCTCTGCAGAACAATGAGCTCCCTGGGGCAGAGTATCAGTACAAGGAGGATGGTGTGTGGGATGAAAGGAAGCCTTATAAGACCCTTCAGACACAGCCCACTGAGAAAAGCAAGAGCAAGAAGAAACAGAGGAAAGGGCCTCACCAGAAGAGCCAGACTCTCCAGTTTGATGAGCAGACCCTTAAGAAGGCAAGGAGAAAGCAGTGGATCGAACCTCGGAATTGTGCCAGGAGATACCTTAAAGTAGATTTTGCAGACATTGGCTGGAGTGAATGGATTATCTCCCCCAAGTCTTTTGATGCCTATTATTGCTCTGGAGCATGCCAGTTTCCCATGCCAAAGGTAGACATTATTTTCGCCCTGTGCTTACTATTTCCATAAGATAGAGAAACAGGAGAGGGAGGGAGGGAGGGAGGAAAGGAGGAAGGGAGGGAGAGTTTTTATTTACAAAATGCATCTGGGCCCTTACGTGCTGCATTCTAAAGTGTAATAGGTAAGATGGTTATGTTTGATTTTTCTTTCATATTTATTAAAGTCTTATGAGGTCAGTATTGGTATGAATAATATGAGAAAAGATACATAAAATACACATGTTGTGTTGCTTCCAAACTTGTGCAATGTGGGCATGCGTAAATCTACCTGTCCACAATAAGCAAGCCCCAGAGGATAGGAGGCCGATCTTTGAAGGGTATTCAGGAAAAGAGTGAGTGCTGTGGAGGCAGGGAAGAAGTAAGCCTGCTACAGGACCTTTCTTAGTAAGTAGTTTCTTGTCTAATGAAATGTCCCCATAAAGCCCAGGGTCAAGATATGGCTAGGTGAACAGGTAAATGGATTTAATGATATCCATCAGATGTTTATTTCATTTGCCTTCCTGCTAAATATCAAAAAAAGAACACAAGATGGGTTATGATGACTCCGTCAACTTCTTCCAAGGCCCACTGTAGCCTTTCAAAAATTGCCTATACTTTCCAAAATCAATGGGGACTACATTCTATCATATCAGTACTCGGTATCCTCACAAGTATAGTTTCAAAAGTTTCTTCTGCCCTCACTTCCATCTTGCACAGCAAGTCCAGGTGATAATTCTCCTTGAAATTGGAGCATAAGTAGAGGGCTCAAGCTAGAGTAAGATCTAGGGGCATTATCCAGCCTTCAATTATACTTATTGCTGTATTTGTATTCTCAACTTGAAGCAGTTGTAATCTATGGTATACAGTGAAAAATGGCTGAAGGAACAGAATTCACAGAAAGAATATAAAATTTCTCTGCAAACTTGAGTTAATTTTGTTATTGTATTATAAGAGAGAAGAAAGATCCCTTGCCTGAGATAGTGACCGTTTCTGCTTAGGGGCCTTTATATTTTTAAGTGCTGGTCCTATCTAGGATCATTTGGTGGACTGCATGAGGCTTGGGGCCTTGGGGCCACAAATGTCATTGAAATCCCTTTTTTCTCCACTAGAATGCCTCAAAAAGTTGATTGTTCTACATTTTCTAAGACTTTGTCATTCCCCAGGATTTCTGATGTTCGCATGCCTTGTAAACATAAGTGATGTATTTGCAATCATCTAAACAGCTTTCTCTCATCTGAAAATTCATAAAAGACGGTTAATTGATCAAACAAATATGTCATTAAAATGGGAAGACATTTAAAAAGATACACACAAAAGAGACAGCAAGTGTAACAAGTACAGCTGGATCTTTATTTAGAGAACCAAGAATGAAATTTTGTGCTATTGAGAACCAAGAATGAAATTTTTAAAATAGCTTTTTTACTCCAGGATGACTGATTTACAGTGGAATGTGGGGTTTTCAAAAGTCTCTCACATTCTTTTAAGTTCTTATTTTTCTGGATAGCTTAGTTTCTCTCCTCCCTTCTCATTCCAGCCTTTATACTCAAGTCATACTACCTGGAGACCCTCAGCTCTTTTTCTAGTTATCTCCAAGCTCAAGAGCACTGACTTGGGCTGGCCAAATAGCTCAGTGGATTAAAGTGCCTGCAAGCAGGTGCAGGGACCTGGGGTCAATCCCCCGGGGCCTGCTGTGCCAGCCCTGCCCCTGGGGTGTGATGAGATGGCAGTTGAGACTGCAAGTGGTGGCATTTTCCTGTAATCTCAGCTCTTGGGAGGCTGTAAACAAGCGGATCACTACAAGACTGATCTAGTAGCGAGACTCTGAACACCCTGTAGACCCTTCCCTAAAATACAAAAAAAAAAAAAACCAAAAAACAAAAAACAGTGGCTCATCATCCACCCTCCACAGTTGCTTCAATCTCAGCCCTCTGCTCTTGGCTCTGCCTGGTCTTACTCTGCACAAACTAGCTGGTATTTCAGAAGAGCCTTGCATGATTCTCAGGGATATAAAGAATGATAATTTAAAACTGAGCCCAGTGCAGTAGCTTGCTCTTGCAATTCTAGCACTCTGCGAGCTCTAAGGCAGAAGGCTTGCAAGTTTGAATTCAAAGACCTTATCTCAAAATTAAAAAAAAAAACAATTAAAATATCTGGTGACATAACTCAGTGTGAAGGTCCTGGATTTAAGCCCTATACTACAGTCAAGCAACCAATCAATCAGTCGATCAAAACAAACTAACGAGAAATGAATTAAATCTACAAGAGTAGATTTTTGCAGCAGAATAACTAAGTAGACATGCTTCCTCATAGCAGGCTTTTGTTGGTTCCAGAAATTGATCTTAGGACCTCCCCCTTGCCACGCAGATCCTGTACACTGGACAGCAAGCTTCTTAAACTTTTTTTTTCCCCTGCGGAACTGGGGATTGAACTCAGGCCCTTTGACTTGCCAGGGAAACACTTATTCTTCTGAGCCATCTCCCTGGCCCCAAGCTTCTTAAACCTTAACTTACCTGCAGACTAGGATCATGTTAATGTGTACTCTTGATCCAGTGCATAAGGAAGTAGAACCTAAGGTTGTGCTTATCTAATGAGTGATACTGGTGTGCTGGTGCACAGAGTGTCCTTGGAGGCACAACACTGAGAGCCAAAGTCTTTTACTTGGAGTCTTGTTTTCACCCTTAGCATCTCTGATTCTTTGCATAGGTTACACAGACTCTCAAAATGTTAGCTTTCTGAGTTGGGTGAAATGGTAACAATATAAATAAAAGTACCTACATAATAAACAGAGTGGACAGTTGAGACAGTAGAGTACCTGACATTTAGTAAGTACATAATCACTAAATACTTATTATTGATGTTATTATTCATGGCCATTGCGGAGACTGAGGAAAACAGAACGTAAACTTAAGGGGCCAAAGAAAGACTATGGGGCATAAAGGGGAAAAAAACAATGGTAAGACCAAAAATGTTTTGCAAATATTTCCATGACATGGATTTCCATAGTTACAAAGCTAAAATGAGAATCTCCCTGTGGGTTCAGCAGCCAGTGAGCAACTTGAGTGCAGTTCCTCTAGAAAGCAGTAGTCCCTGGAGTACATGCATTGCAGAAACTGCAGTCATCAGAGTATTTGTCCAAACCTGGGATGGCCTCAGAGTTCCAGTGAGGCATACCAGGGCTATGTGTGGAGTTTTGTCTCTGGGCTTAAGATTTCCCTTTGCCAGGCTGAGAGTTGAACTTTGGCCATTACGGAGAGTTCTCCCTCTCTCATCACCTTGTACAGATCTGTTCAGATTTTAAAGCTTTCCAAGCTTTGTGTCTTTCAAACAGTCCCATAACCAGAAGGATAGGAAACATGAAGAAAAAGGAAAGGGCAATTACTGAGCCTCTCTGCTTTCAGCACAGTCTTCAATGTGGCAGCCAAAGAGAACTATTTAAATAAAATTCTATTCTGACCATCAGGAAAACGAATGTCTCTGACCAGAGCAGTAGGACACGTGGAATAACTGAAACACCAAAGAACTTTCCGACCTTAGATATACATTTCACCCCAGAGAGCAGCTCTCCCAGGCCAGACTTTGCTGTTGGCCCTCCCTTCTTGGCCCCCTGAATGAAAGAAAGCCTGCTCTATAGGATGGGGCTGTTTGTCTGCAAAAGTCGACAACCTGCTCTGTAATGCATAACAGCTGTGCTCTGCCTTTCCCAAATTCCAGACTTTGCCCTTTCACTGATTCTAATTAGATAGTTTCTGGGCCATCACACCCATGTGGGCTGGACTGGAAGAGTGAGGAGCGAAACCTCATGGCTGGGGTCAGGAATGAAGGCTCTCAGCCGATGACATCCTCTCCCCTGCTAATGCATTTGTAATCAAATTCAACATGAGGACAGCACACACGGCTTGGCAGGTGCAGGCCTAACCACTGTAGATTTCATTCACAGACACGGCAGTTTGGATTTGTGTGATTTCTAGGCTTTGCAGCCAATCTGTTGTCCCAGAGAGAGACCCTTGGAATTTTTCCATGAGATGAAAAATACCCATCAAGCTAAAGCCAATTTCCATATCTTTGCCTCCCTCACCACCTTAGCAGAGTTGGAAAACAGAAATTTCAAATGAAAATGATTGAGCGATTGTTGCTGACAGAGATCCAAGAAACCAACAAGGATTAGGGGGATGAAGTTATGGTTGTTAGGAATCATGCAAAAGGTAGAAATTGCAAAGACAATCAAATAAGGCAGCAAATAACTGAAATACTTTAAGCCAAGCATCCCCTATAAAAAGTGCACATTTAAAAAAATATTTTATCTATTAATTTGTTTCTTTGGTACAAGGTCTTGCTATGCAGTGTGGGCTCATAGTGATCCTCCTGTCCCAGCTCTCCCAGCCCTGGGACCAGGGCCAGCAGGGCATGTGGTATCCGGGTTTGAACTCGGTTGTTTGCGCTTGCCAGGAAGGTGCTTGGACCACCGAGTTATCACCTCAGCCAAGAAAAGCACATTTAAGGAGCTCAAAATCATATACCTTGAATGAGTTTCCAATTTTCCAACCCTAATCTCTAGATGTGAAGGTGAACACTAAAAACATTACATTTCAATGTACTCAGTTACCCAAATAAAGCTGTCTGAGTTGATATAGAAGACACATATCACGCTCTTTAAAAAGAGACATCGGTAAGGGAAAGAGCAGCAATTTGTATTTGTGGTTGTTGTATTTCTTCAGCTTAGTAAAGAGAGTCATGGGAAACATGATCTGAATTCAAAAACAAATAAAAAAATCACGCATTGGCAGCATGTTTCACACCAGCAAATTACAGCATGGGTCATCTGTGCATGACATAATTATTCCTGGTAATTGCAGCTTGATCAGAGGACTCCACACTGAGGAGAAAGGGGGCACTCCCTAGCAATCCGAGAGGCTGCTGATAAGAAACACTGACCCCAGTCAAGCACTTACGTCTGCACTCCGGGAACCCACTGGAGACTACTCTTGTACTCAGTTTCTGAGCCCATCTTGTCTGAGTTGGAACTAAGGACAGGAATTTTCCTAGGAAACACCCATGAATATTTTCCATATCTACACCAGGTCGTTTGTGCAGGCGTTTTATTCCTGTTGATGGGAATTATTTCCATAGAAATAGGTAAAGAAAGACAGCATGCTGCTTCTTAGGAGCGCCTCATGCACTTCGCAGTGTTGCTCCAGAATCTGCTCTGTTCTACGCACTGAGGAACGGCGAAGCGCTGCATATCTGTTGCTGAGGAGCGCAGCTGATTATGTAGATACACTTTCCTGAAATGTAAATATTAGAGGTCAGCAAACATTAACAATAACAATTGCATCAGAAAGTGCTAGCTTCAAGAATATTCTGTGAGTTTCCGACAAGCTGGATAACTGAGTTTTCAGAATAACTTTAAGTTAATAGAAAAAAGTATATAGTATTTTGGGGTTTGTTTCTTTTAAGAGATTACCAAGACTGGTGAAATAAGCAATGGCTATTCACACTTACAGTACGGTGCAATTACCGCAGCTTGTGTAAAATACACAAATATTGAAAATAAAAGGTACACAATATGCAAAATAAAGCAGCCTGGATTAAAGCTAATTAATTTTACATTTCCAGGAACAAGTAAAAGCAATTGCCAGTGATTAAGACTAATTTTTTAAGATATTTAGCACTATTCACAATAAAATTTATTCACATTTATTCACAATAAGCCTATCTTAAGGATAACATTTGAAATCGAAAGATGAGATGAGACAAATCAGGCTTTCCCTTTCTCTGCCAAAAAGAACCTTTTTTCATCTGTTTGTTTTCGCGATATGTCGAGCTTCCCAGGTCTTCTCCCTCAGCTTGTAGATACCTGTAGCCTTCTACTGCAGCTTCTCACGCTGGAGTTTCAGGGGTTGGAAATTAATATCCCAATTCACTGGGGTGCCTCTGAGCCGCAAGAAAGTTGGCTCAAAATCTTAAATTCTGCTGTTAAAATTTTGGGTTAAATCTTATCCTGACTTGATCTCTGGCAAGTTACAAATTTCCATTTGAAGTATTTTGGGTAGGGATTTTCTTTTTCTATGGAGAACCAATCCCAGGGTCCCATACATGCTAGACACATCCTCCAAGAGCTCCATCCATAGCCCCCAAATACCTGTTTTAAAATGTGTTTTAAGGCAGTAATAGTTTCCATCAGCAAAGAGACATTGGGGAGAACTGATGTTGAAAACTCCAGTACCTCTTATGGAGTTCCTCTTACTACACCAGTAATTCCAAATATTCTGGGTTCGTCAATCCTCCAGTGTTTTTAGGTACAGAGGAGAAGTAGGCATTCTAAATCACACCACATGCTTCATATGGATGTTAATGCTTCCATTTGGAATTTTCTCAGGGAAGAGATTTAACCCAGGTTCCTTTGGTCAAACTCCTGACATCGGTGGGATAATGGTAGGCCCCGAGTTTATTCTCTAGGGACAGAGTTTACACTTAGAAAACAATGCTGCTGTGTTTGTCTAAACCTGTGGAGCAACAGTGACCCCTAGTGGTCAATGCTGTGATCTTTTTACCACCAATTTCTGTTTCTGAATGTTGAACAGTGGTCACTAACCAATTCATCCTCTTGGCACCTGTGAAATAAATAAACAAAGTCTCCCATCCTGATTAGTTTTATTTTAATAATACAAGTATAAATATCACTATAAACGTGGCACTAATGTGTCTCTGTTAAATAGGACACTTGTCAGGGTTCCTTATGATCAGTATAATGTCAAGAGCAAATTATCTTATAGTTGTTGCAGCCGTTCCTGAAAACATCTAGAACTCACTGATCCCATGGTTGGAGACAAAGTTGTTTTGTAATTAAATGATTTAAGCCAAGAGAACTGTTCGATTTCTCACTCTACCACTTACAGCCGACTTGACTTCTCACGAGCCATTTAAACTTTTTGAAGGACTGGTGGTATAGCTCAGCGGACTAAGCGCTTGCTTAGGTAAGCTGAGGGACCACGGTTCAATACCTGGCTCCACCTGCCACGCCGGCCCGCCTTCGGGCACGCTGAGCCGGCGATGGAGTCCAGGCGCGGTGGTGCGCGCCTGTAATCCCAGCACTTGGGAGGCAGAAATCAGGAGAATCGCTACTAATGTGGGCTACCCTGAAAAAAAAAAAAAAACTAAACTTGTTGAGTCTTTATAAGAAATAGTGGCTTTGTCATAGACTTAGAGGAACCCTCCGTAAAAGGCCTGGGGCATAGCAGGTACCTCATAAGTGATAACCGTTTTGTGAAGGGTGCTGTAGAAAGTTGTGCTGAAGGTGCAGTCGCACAGATGCCAGACTGCTTATTAGACTGTCCGGAGAAAAGGAAGATGTAAGCATTTGACGTGACAAGGTGAGAGAAGCACACAAACAGCTCCACGTAACGTTCTTCTCCTGTTTCTTTTTCTAGTCTTTGAAACCATCCAATCACGCAACCATCCAGAGTATAGTGAGAGCGGTGGGGGTCATCCCTGGGATTCCAGAGCCTTGCTGTGTGCCAGAGAGGATGTCCTCACTAAGCATCTTGTTTTTTGATGAAAATAAGAATGTCGTGCTCAAAGTCTATCCTAACATGACAGTCGACTCCTGCGCCTGCAGATAACCTGGCGAAGAGCTAATCCGGATGCCTCGTTCAAACATCAGTTTATTTCTTATGAACCTGTTTAATTTTGCACTGCCAATGCATTGTGTTCTGAAAGATTTTTTCATAGTCAAAAGAGAATATGAAAATAGCCTGATGACTTCCAGCAAACAGAACTGGACTGTATTTGTCTTTGAATGTAACTAAAAGCAAGATTTTAGTAAACATGGACACCTTTTTCTCTTTTTTAATCGTACATAAAAAGCTAGCAAATTGTTTTTAGAACTTTTGGAGAACACACTGATTTATTTTTTTAATGGGCCTTAAGAATCTATTGGAAAAACAGCAATAGCTTATCATTTATCTGTCTGCGTAAGTAGGATTCTTGTGTTAGATTCCTGAGCAACTCATCAAATGCGAAATAACCCAATAGGTTTGATGTTTAATTATCTTTAGTGATCTGAGACTTGTTTACCCTTTTTCCATAACAATGTGTGTTGAGTGCATGTGTGTGTGTGTGTGTGTGTGTGTGTGTGTGTGTCTGTCTGTCTGTCTGTCTGTCTGTCTGTCTGTCTGTCGGTCTGTTTTTCACCTGTCAGGTGCCTGTGCCCCCTGTAAGATTTACTTAATATGCTTCTGTAACTCAGTCTATTTACGATTCTCTTTTTAAATTTCATTTTCTAGTAAGCACCATTCCATTACCAAAACTAAGAGAAACAACCAAGCGCACGCATGGAGCTACCCCTGCACCCAGCCATTTCGCTGGAAACACACTTGTTTTCACTTCACTGCACCCCAGAAAAGGGAACCTGCAGCTCACTTTTTGAAAATCAAATACATTTCTTCTCCTGTACTTCTTTCCCACAAATATTTTCATTTGTTCTGCAAATTGAATTCAAAAATCTTTCTTGAAGCCTGAATTTTTTCCTCTTCTTGATATCCCTTAACTTCATGGGAGGTTGTCCGTTGGAGGCTGTTTAAATCACAGTCATGGACTGAGTGTCCTTTGTTGTGTAGTTCCAAGTGCTTGTCTCCATCATGAAATCTGTGCTTTAGTGAAACTCACTAAAAGTCACCCACCAGGAAAGGCAGTCGAATATAGACTATCACTTGAGTCTCTCCCGTTTGTCAAAATGATCTCCTCTTATTATATTTTTGCCCTTGAAAAACGTTTCAAAATCTTACATGCACTATATTTACTTGAGAAACAGAAGTGATTGGAGGCAACAGGTGGCTCTGGCGGAGCCTCTCTGGTTGGTCCTCATCTTAGTTCAGTCTAACCAGGCAATTAAAAATAACTCAGCCCGTTCTGACGCTGCAGAGCCAGAAGAGACGGAACTTCGTTTCCTCTCTGCACGCAGTCTCTGTGATGGTTCAGGCACCTTTAAAAATAAATTTGCTGAACTTCGATTTTGCGAAAGACGCTGCGGTAACCGCGTGCCCTAAGTTTCCTCCTGGGTGAAATGAAGAGGCTGACTGCTCGAGGTGGACAGCCAGGCAGGCACGGAAGTGTTGGGCTTCTCTGACAAGCTGTTTCTTCCACATTTGCCTTGAAGGCCAGAAAGTGTTAGATAGAAAACTCGGCAAGTGTCTCCCGTCATAGGCCAAATGCACAAGTACCCTATACTTCAGTGTTTGCACGTGAGTGTGGAATTCTCTATAATCTAAGTGGTACTTTACTGGAAACGTATTTTTTAAATATTGCCATGAAAAGAGACTCTCTGCCGCTTTTGAATTACACAAGCACTGGTGTGAGCGTGGATGAACCCTGGAGGAGACCCAAATCTCCAGAGTTAAAGTTCTGCTGCCTAAGTTACTTATTTTCCTTCAGTTAATTTTTTTCTGCTAGCATAAAGTTAGAGATTGAAACTGAGATGAGGGATGAAATTAATTTTTAATACGATTTTGCACAGAGAGCCAAATTTGAAAGAAAAAGGCCAGATAGGCTACCATATCCTAGTCATACTGTTTTTTGAGAAGAACATTTCTTATTTCTTGGTAGATATGATTAAATACTTAATTTAGCTTTTCCTAGAGATGTGCCTGACAGTTCTTAGTATCAAATGTCTCAGCCTTTTGTATGCAAATAAATGTCTTTTACCTTTCTTAATATGAATCGGTGACTACTTATTACAGATTAAATCTTACAGTGGCAGAAGTGTCCTCTAAATAATAAAAATTTCAAAGTATCAGCTAATTAAGGTTTATTTTTCCTAGTGCTTGATATGATAAATTTGCTAACAAGGAAAAAGCTTGTGCAATGGAAATGGTCTTCACTAGGATTTTCTGGATGATCTTTTAAACTTCTACTGGATTGAGGAAATAGAGTGACTTAAATAAAAAAAAAAAGTTTTATTCCCAAAGAATACAGACTCAATAGTAAAGGATGAAGCAAATGAACTGACATTTTTATTAATAAACGTTTATTTAAAACAATTTTAAATACATTCCTGTTTCTCAGTTTATTAGGTAATAATTTACATATAATTCCTATAGTCTTTTATAAATTTCTTGATATTAAATTGGTATGCATGAGAAGAAATACTACATTTATGAATACCATTTTCTAAGTCATGCAAATGTCCCATTCCCAAACACTTCCCCAGCCATTCCCCAATGTGGGATTTATGCACACGCGTGCGCACACATGCATGTGCGCGCACACACACACACACACACGCACACACACACTGCATTACCTAAGAAGGGAATTCTTTCTTTAGTACCTGTTCTATGCATCTCAAGGAACTGCTAATGTCAATACAGTATTTTAAGAATACCTTGTTATAACCATTGTAAATAATTGCAATTTATACGATTCAAGGTTGTAGAACTTAAACTGGAAGATTGGATTCCTCAGCTCTCAGGACTGCAGTATTCCAGGTTAATTTTTATATTCACCTAGCTATATATTAACAGATGATCATTTATTAAGATAAGGTTTTATATGTGCATATTTCTGTGTGAAACTCTTACTTCCCATTCGGTACTTTCATAGCAATCAGATGTGAGTAATACTATCATCAGCCTGACATAAGATTTTTTGTGTAATTAGACTATTCAACTTAGGCTTGCTGCTTTCGCTTTTCTCTGTTAAAGATTAATTGTTTAGACATTGATTTCTTGTTGAATGGAGAATATGCACATCTGATGTGTAAGATTAAATAAGCAATTATAAGTGATCTTGGGTAAGTCTGACTGTATAATTTGTCCTCTCCTGAGAATTGTATTTTAATGTAGTTTACAATTGATAAAATGATCCCACTTTTCTAACAATTAAGACTTTCCTTCAGCCTATCGCACCAGTTTCTGTAAATGTTTTAGCTGAGAATTTAATGCTTGTACAGTGAATGGCAATTATTAAAAATATGTATATGGAAAAACTTTAAAGATGCTTTTAATTTATTTAATAACTGCTGCCTTCCTATGATAATTTTCATTTTTAGAAAGTAAGAAAAAACTTTTAACTATAGTTCTTAGGTGCAAAGTGAATTTTGGTTCTGTAGTCCAATCTGTTGAAAGAGTGTATCACAGTGAAACTGTGATGGACGCTTCACTACTGATATATTAAGCTTGGCTGAATTTGTAACACTTTCCTCCAGTAATGAAGAGCTTTTCATTATACGGTATGGAAATAAAAATCATTTAATTAACCATTTCTCTATTCCTTTCTGTTTATTGGGAACAATCCCATTTCTACTGTACTCTTGGCTGTGCTGAGTTTGAAGAGGGAAACCTGTTTAGGTCCAGAGCAGAAACCAACATAACGTGATGAAAATACAGAAATAAACTCAGAAAGAATAAACATGTCTCTCAAACTTGAAAAATGTAGCTTGAATTGTTTCATATTTCTTTTCTTTGTCTTATTAGCCATAAACTCCACATTTCATGCTTCGAGATTGAGGGCTTTCAGCTCTTTTCCCACGGATGTCTGACTCATTTCACAGTAACCTTTTCATCATTCATTGCTGCCATGCCCTGCCTTATGAAATAGTAACATGGTCTAAATTAAATTAATCATTGAGTCATTGTTTAAACTGCAGACTTAAAGGAAAACTGCAGATTTAAGGAAAATGACCCAAAGTAAAATGAAAAGAATATATATAGATAGATATATATCTTTCAATCTAGCCCTACTGAACTGTGATATTTAATGTTAAAATGATGAGCATTGTGGAACTACAAGGTCTGCTAAGAGACGTTCTTGAGCAAGTTACTTAATCTGTCAATGCCGCATTGATTATGCTTAAAAATCAATGCATTTTCTGCTCCATAGGGTTATTACAAGGTTTGATGTCATAGTATGTGTAATTGATTTATCCCAGTGCTAAAAACAAAGAGTTAATATCTAGGTGTAGTCGAATTTTATCAGTCTTCCCATGTTCCATGTCAGGAAATGAAGACATGCTGTTCTACACCATTGTTTGGATGTCTGTCTCATGCCTCTGGTGGAAAGTGGTCTCCCCAACTGGGGTGGGCTCCTTAATACGTAACCAAGGCTGGTGTCTGAGGGAAGCTCAATCAATGCTTGTGAAGCAGGGAGGTAATTCAGAAGGAAGCTGGTGATGAGGGCTCTACCTGATTTTACCAGGCATAGAGAAAAGCCTTTGAAGTTAGTGCCATTGAGAAAAAAAACTGGACAAAAGTGGAGCTTTGGGTCTGGTAGAGTGAGAATATCTGCCTTGTTTCCTGATGGTATGCCAATCTTTGTATCTGTTATTGTAAACCACACTTTTTGTCTTTGAATTGCATGAGCACTTTGTGAAAACTAATTGCTTGCTTTCGCTTGAGTTGAATGGAACCAGTGACTGTAATGGGCAACCTACATAATCATGATCACATTGTTTTTTTTTTTTTTTTTGTTTTTGTTTTTGTTTTGATTTTTGGGTTTTTTTTGGTGGAACCCGGGATTGAGTTCAGGCCTTTGAGCTTGCCAGACAAGCACTTATTCTACTGAGCCATCCGCCTGGCCCTACAGTCACACTGTTAAGCGTGCCCAGTGCCATAAGACTGCTGGCTGAAAATGAGCATGAGATCCCTCTTGTATGTAATGAGGAGCATAGGTTTGTTGAGGGTGCAGGCTTGAGTTTGAATCCTGGAATTTCTGGTTATTACCAAGTAATGTGTGCCTTTGAAAAACAACGGGACCCTCCTGTGCTCATAGTCGTCATTTTGATAACAGATGAATACTTTCAGAAGAGTTGAGGTTGCAACAACTAGAGGCCACCATTCTTATCCCAGGGGACTGCCATGGGATATTTCCTAGCATTAGTCTTGATAGGTATCAGAAATCATGGTGGAATTTAGCATTGAGAATAGGAACTTTGGCATATATACACATCATTCTATAAATTTTTTAGTATCAAAATACTACTATGCATAAACTTGTTCAGCTAATGAAGATGTAATTGACACTACAATGTATCAGAATCTAAATTGTTGATATTCTCAGAACTGTAAATTAAGACTTAGTAAATATTAACCAATAAAATGAAAACATATAATAGGAAAAAGCGCAATACCATAAGATTACATATTTCAATCCATAATACACAAAATTGAAGGATTTTTTAGTCTCTGTGCACTTTTATTCATAAAAGAGATGTTATTATAGTTTTAAAAACTTCACTTGAGTTATATTTGTTTTCCCAATTGTATTTAGTCCAACCCGATTCTAATCTTCACAATGCTAAGTTCTGGGCTTGTGCACTTGGCTAAGCTTCTTCTCTTGATAGTCTTCATTTTCCTTATGTGATCTTTAAAATTCCATCTTGCTCTCATATCCCAAATTCTGTGATTCAAACATCCAATATGAATCACTGCTCAGAAACATTTTTCTTGATCATGACTTATTATGGAAAACAACAGCAACAGCAAAGCTTGTCATGAAAGGCAGTGAGCAGAACTAAGACAAGAGCAGAATGATCACCCTTCATGTGGCTTATAGAGTCTATGTTGCTTGGGTCAAACAATAACATTTATGAGATTCTTCTGCCATTTATGGCTATTGTTCACTTATAGTTTTCATCTCGTATTTTTAAAAATTAGATTTCACCTATTAACCAGAAAGCCAGTATCATATGAGAGTTAGGAGCTTAGAATTGGAGCCAAAGTGTTTACATGAGAATGGCAATTCTGCCCCTTACTGGTTCCATGACCTTGACAAGTTATCACACCTGTGTTTCTGGTCCTCGTGTGTAAAAGGAGAACAAACATAGAACTTACCTTACATTGTTGAGAGGGTTACTTGAGATATTGCACTTGGAATTCATAGTGTTCTTAACACAAAGTAAATGTTCTACAAATTTAGTTTATTGATTCATTAACTCTACCTCCACTATTTCCATAAATAAGTCTTTGCTGGACTGTGTGTAGTGGTGCCCTTGTCCTCGTGTTTCTGATCACAGAGTATAACTTCCTCATTCTGGTCAGAGCCACGCTGCCCCCATGGTCCTCTCCTTTGCCACCTTTTCTCAAAAGATTCTACCTAAAGTCTTTAGAGCAATTATTCCATCTTCACTCAGAGTTTGCTTTGGAAAAATAGACAAAGACATGTTAGGAGAAAATAATAAGTTTTAAAAATTTTTTTTATTTATTTGAGAGAGAGAGAGAGAGAGAGAGAGAGAGAGAGAGAGAGAGAGAGAG
>NW_004524744.1:4646242-4647151 GCF_000260255.1 Octodon degus
AATTTATACAAAATATTTCTATCATCTTGTTTTGAAATTCTGTATCATTTTGTTGGTTTTTATTTTCTTTAAAATAAAAAAGTATTTGTAATGTTTATTGCATGTTTACTGTACGTAATTATTGCACTTATTAGGTGTTGGTAAAAAAAATAACACATCTTGCTTCTTTTTACTCCCCATTAAACTACCCTCCTGTTACCAAATGCTGAGTGGTCAGTGGTCACAGACTCTTAAAGAACTGTGCATAAAACTTTAACATTTATTGGAAGTTGAAGAAGAAAAGAGAGAAGAAAAGAAGTAGAGTGAAAATTAAGTGAAAAAACTACATAGTGCACACAAAACTGGTCACTTAACAAGAAGACACTTAACAGCCACCATATTTTATTCCTTTATCTGAGGTCAGATTCCAGCCATTGGAAGCTGTTCTGCACTCTAATTTGACAGCTGTCTGTGATTGGTAGGTCACTCCCTATTGTCAGGCCTCCTTAGTAATTGACAGGTCACACCAGCTTCCTTGCTGTTCCCTAATCTCTGATCTCTCTCTCTCTCTCTCTGCCCACCCAACATCACTAGGTCCCTTTCATTCTCAAAAGATTTGTCTCATTTCCTATTATCTACCTTTTATTTTGCGTTTTAATGTTTTTTATTTTGAATTTCTCATATTGAGGTAGGAGATCAGGAATAGGGCACAACTGATTAAAGAACTGGACACAATTCCTTAAAATCACAGAGACCTAGGAAACATCAAGGATCCCTGCAGTCCCTCAGCACTGTGAGAGGAACCAATCAGAAAAGTGCTATCATTAATTCTTTATTTACATCTAATGCAAAGCAAGCAAGTCTTTAGTGGGAGAATTTAAATCTGGCATCAGGCCAAGTGAGGTTTTTTTTTTTTAATTAAAAAAAAAA
>NW_004524744.1:4647531-4650321 GCF_000260255.1 Octodon degus
CCCTGCTACTTTTTCTGTATGTCTTGTTCAATTTGTTGTTTAAACATCAAGAAACTGAAAAGAATTTTCCTAACATCCTTTAACATGGGTCCCAGAAACCATGTGACATTGAAGCTTCTGGGTCTGACTTATTTCACTTAACATTATAGCCTTAAGGTGCATCCATTTTCCTACAAGTAACTTGTTTATACTTCTTTATGGCAAAATAGTACTCCTCTGTCTATAAATGCCACATTTTTTATTCATTCATCTGTTGGTGGACTTATAGTCCACTTCCAAGATTTATCTATAGTGAGCTATGCTGCTATAAATATGGTTATGCATGTACCACTGTAATCTAGTGTATTTAACACTTTCAGGAAAATAAGAAGAAAAATAGCAGAGTCAAGTGGAATTTCTGGTTTAAGTTTCTAAAGGAATTGCCATGCTAATTTTCATAGTGGTTGCACTAGCTTATGGACTCTTACTGAAAAGGTTAATTTTCTCTTTTTTGAGGAGTGTGGATTGAACTCATGACCTTGTGCTTGCCAGGCAGGCACTTATCCTACTGAGCCATCTTCCTGGTCCTGAAGAGGACACAATTTTGAGTTCTTTATATATTCTAAATATTATTTTTTTATTCATTGAGAAGCTACCAAATTTTTCCCATTCTGTTGGTTATCTTTTCACACTTTTAATTATTTCTTTGCTCTACAAAAGTTTTTTTAATTTGATATGATCTCATTTGTTGATTCTTGACATTGTTTTTTGTTCAATTGCAGGTCTGTTCAAAACCTCTCCAGCTATGCTTATGTCTTCAATAATTTTCTCTATTTGATCTTCAAGAATATTAGATGTTTCTGCATTACTACCTAGGTCTTTGATCTGTTTTTACTTTATTTTAGTATGTAGTAACAGAATTTTGAGTTATATCACAAAACTACAGTGATAAAACAGCATGGAATTTGAACAAAAACAGATAAGATCAGCGGAATTGAACACAGGATGCAGAAACAAACTCATACACCTTAACCTGTCTGATCTTTGAGAGAAGCCAGAATTATACTCATAGCTTCTGTAACAAACGGTGCTCCAAAAACTGGCTACCTACATGCATAAGATTAAATGTAGACCTGCCAAATTTAGGGCAGCAAACCCTGTTAGAAAAATGAATTAAGACACAGGAGGCAGAGAATATCTTTTGGAGGGGGCCATGAAACTTCACCAGAATGGTGTGAGACCCCCAACTGACACAGACCACCAAATGTATAGGTGTATGTGCTGCTGAAGTGAGAACAAACCACTAAATTTATTGAGGAACAACAAAGGGATACAGTTCTGCTCAGCACAGATATTTGTTTTAGGTAGCAAGGCAGGTAAGCAAAGAGTAGTGGCAGTTATGGGATGGGGATATAGCCCAGTAGAATAAGCACCTGCCTGGCAAATGCAAGGTTCTGAGTTCAATCCCCAGTACATGCAAAAAAAAAAAAAAAAAAAAAAAGAACGCTGACAATTTGACTGAATAACTAACTTTCACATGATTTGTCTTCAAGATGTTTCCATTCCTCTAAATTAGCAGTCTTCTGCTCCCCAAGCCAGTCCAAGCAAACACTGACCTGCTTGGTGTCTCAGTGAATTCCATATAGATCCATAGCTTTCAACATGTAATAATGGCCATGTTTAATTAATACTTGTGTCTGAGAGCATTTGCCCTGAGTTGAACTCCCATACTAAATTTTAGGACAACACCAGGTGGTATAGAGACTGCCTCTGTGAGCTCATTTCTCCAAAGAAGGAAAAATGTTGGTTTGAATGGAAAAGATCAAAAGGGAAAAGTCAGAAAAGGGTGAACTGCTTACTCTTGAATCTCATTGCTTAACACCCTCAATCAGATAAAAGGAAGGGTTGGGGACAAAAGCAGCAAGCATTCCAGTATTATCTCCTCCCAAAGCAGACAATGAATTCCTGTTCCCCGTCTGAAGAGAGCCAAAGTGGGATGTTACATGCCATTCCCACTCCACCTAGGTTCTGGATATAGTTTGAATGTGTCCCCCATGTTTCATGCGTTGAAAGTTTGGTCCTCGATATGGTGATGCTGGGAGAAGGTGGCAACATTGTGAATCTGAGCCTAGCATGAGGTCATTGATTACTGAGGATATTACCATGGGGATGGAGGGAGTAGTTCTCATATGACCCTGTTTAGTTCTTGCAAGACAGTTGCAATTAAAAAGCAAGACTTTCGCTCTTACTCTTTCTGGCTTCCTGTTTCCCCTGGGATCTCTCCCATGATACTGGGGGCAGTCTTGCTAGAGTTAGCATCATTGTGTTTTGACTTTTTCTCCAAAACTACGAGCTGAATAAATCTCTTTTCTATATACATTACCCAATCTCATGTATTTTGTTGTACTAACATATTTATAAATCTCTGTAAAGCTTCCATATGGGAATTTCTGGTCATTTGTATAACTCACTAAGCTTGCTGAGCCCAACAGAACAAGAACACAAGTGACCATGATCTTAATGCCTGTCACAGCCCCATGAAGAAATGTGCATCAGTGGCTAATTGGCCAATATTCAATTCCTTTTTTCATGAGGAAAAGCCATGACAGAAGAAAGAATGAAAAAAAAGAAGTATCTTCTATAACTGTTCAAGGTGGAAGCTGTGTCCCCTTTAGCAAAAGTGAGAAATGGTAAAAATGGCACCAATATTATAATATAATTATAGTATTTATATAATAATACAGTAGTCACTTTATGAATATGCCACATGCCTATAGGCATATCACTTTACCTCTATATCATGATAGAAAC
>NW_004524744.1:4655101-4656522 GCF_000260255.1 Octodon degus
CTGTTTATCAATAAAACTTTGAAAAAAAATCTAAAAAGAGATTATCTGGGGCCAGGGAGATGGCTCAGTGGAATAAGCGCTTCCCTGGCAAGCGCAAGGGCCTGAGTTCAATCCCCAGTTCCACAATAATGATAATAATAATAATAACAATAATAATAATAATAAAATAAAAAGAGATTATCTGATAAATCGACAAACCAAAGCCATAAGCTAAAATTTGTGGTTTGTTTAACACAAACTGTTCAATCTGTAAGCACTTAAAAGAGAAGTTTTAATTAAATATATGAATGTAGCAGTTTTGTTTTAATTTTGGATTTGAAACTATGAACCAAACAAGCCAGTTCCTCCTTTAGGCTGTGAGTATGAGGTATTTAGTCCCAGCAACAAGAACACTGACTACCACAGTGGATGTCTGAAGGTGCGCTGAAGAAGTATATGGAAATAGAGTTTTACTAACCTTAAATGAAGTGACTTAGCTCTTCAGTTTTTCTTTGGTTTATTTTGAGTGTATTTGTTTGTTTGCAATAGTGGGAATTGAACCCACAGCCTTTATACTGAGCTATATCCTTGGGCTTTTATTGATTTATTTATTTATTTTAATTTTGAATGTGGTTCTGATTAAGTCACTAAGTTTGCCTAAACTGGGCTCAGACTTGCAGTTCTCCTGCCTCAGCTTCCCAGAGTGATGGGATCACAGTCCCTTAACTCTTTTAGATTCAGTTACCACACTTATAATTCACGTGTTCATTCATTCATTTACTCATTCATTCATTCATGCAAGAAACGTTTGTTGAGTGCCTGATAGTCAAGCATTACTCTAGATGTGGAGAATTTAGAGCCTTACCCTCATTATACTAATAGTCTAGGGGAAAGAGATAGGAAATAGGCAAGGTATATAAAATGTATATTATATTTAAGAGCAATAAATGCTATAAAATTAAAAAAGAGAGAGAGCAGCTTTTATTCATTTGTCTTTTAGCACATATCAATATAGTCCAAGGTTAATTTTATCTAGTCAGGGTGATGGGTCTTGTGGTTTTGGATTTGATTTGCTGACATCTTATTTTTGTAAATAAACTGGTACTTTTTGGTTTGTCTTACACATGAATATCAAGTTTACCCCAGTTGTGGAGGATGGATTAGAAAATAGTTTTTGTGCAGAAAGAGTTTATATTTCACAGGAATTCTCATACTCCTCTTAAAATATCAGCATTAATTATCTTGTAGAGATAGGGAGTTACCATTTCAATGTGGTTACTTCAGATATTCTGCGATACTAGTTAATTTTTAGGGATTTTTGTCTCTTAGAAATTATCCTACTCAGCCCTGGGGGCATGCTGAGACTGCAAATGAGACTGGGTGTGGTGGCGCGCATCTGTAATCCCAGCACTTGGGAGGCTGAAAACAGGACGATCACTATG
>NW_004524744.1:4656622-4667989 GCF_000260255.1 Octodon degus
TCTCTCTCTCTCTCTCTCTCTCTCTCTCTCTCTCTCTCTTTCTCCCTTCATTCCTTCTTTCCTTCCTTCCTTTCTTTCTCATTTGCCTTAAATGCAAGCCTGCAGTTGTCTTAGCTTTGAGAAATAGCTTGCACAGAAGCAGAACTCTACTTTTTTTCTGTATTTAGGACAGGGTCTACAGGGCCTACAAAGTCTCAACTCATAGATCAGCTCATAGTGATATTCCTGTTTTCAGCTTCCCAAGCGCTGGAATTACAGGCAAGTGCCACCATGACCATTCTCAATCATTGTCTCAGCATGCTCCAGGGGCAGGGCCAGCACTTCAAGGCTAGCAGGAATCAAACCCCTGCTGCTACACTCTGCCTAAGCAGGTGCTTTAGTCCACTGAGCTATCAAGAACTCTACTATTCTATGAGAGAATTGGATGCTGTTGATAATTAACAAGTTCAGAATGTGAATCATCACCCCACTCCATTTCCACCTTGCTTGAAGCTGTTAATTTTAATTGATGAAACTTTGATTTTTAATGCAGTTTTAATTTTCTTCAGGGTACTAACTCAATATCCTCAGGGCAATAAGGAACATAAGACCTGGAAAAAGTTTTATCAGAGTATTTGGTGTTTGTCTCCCAATGCACAGTAGAGTATATGCTCCACTTGGGGGCTATGCATCAAGAGGCAACTACTCTCTGCTACAAGAAGCTCACTTTCCAATGTTACCAAGGGATAGAATCATGCTATAAAGAGAAGCTTCAATTTAGTGCTCTGGGATGAGAGTACTTCAAAGTCAGGCACTTTGAACATCATCAGTAGTTCCTGGTTTCTCTTCTAGGGAATCATAGGCATTCTGTCTTAAATTCTATTTCACTCCAACATAATCTAGCTGAAATCCAAAATTGAGATTTATAATTTGTTCCCTAACAAGATATTTCTATCTTGTAGCAGGAAGGCTCTGCTACCACATCCTGTTTTTTAACTGTCCATCAGGTACATCAGAAAATGACCTGATGGCTTCAGAACAAAAGAAAAATGGCCTATGAGTACATATCTTATTTTTGGGGTTTTTTTTGAGTACATATCTTGATTTAAATAAAAGCATCATGTTGCATTTAAGTAAGAATCTTAAAGAATCTTGAACCATATTAAGTTGGTTAATATGGTTAAGTTGCATTTTTCTAAAATAAAATCTGAATCTGAGAGACTTCCCATTACCTTCTACAGTGGTTATTAGACACATACAGATTTTAATCTACAACCCAGACTTTGGCAAATTATAAATAAAAACTAAAATACATGGAAACTGTAATGTCTAAATGTACCCATTTGTATTAATCAGCTTCCCATTTCTGTAACAAAATGTCCGAAAGAATTTACTTATAAAAAGAAAAGTATTCTGGCACAGGTACAAGATCTGGTGTTCCTATTGCTTTGGGCCTCCACGGAGGCAGCATATAAAGGTGGGTGTGTGGGGCTGAGAAAAGCACTCACCTCAGGAAGAGGTGACTCAAACCATATCTCAACCACTCATGCTGCCAGGGAGCAAGAAGCAGGAATCCCAAACAACAGGAAGCAAAGCCCATCTGCCCATCACCTGGAGACCTTCCTTGGGCCCCATCTCTGCAGGAGACAGTTCTGCTCAGCTGCCCATTCAACAAAACTCTCTCAGCAGACACAATAGTTGGAAGAACTTGAACCTAAGACTGTGCTAAGACCATGGGCACTGGCTATGTGTGGTTACTTAACCTTGAACTAATTAAAGCTGATTCAAATAAATTTTTAATCCCTTAGTCCACCTAACTGCATTCCAAGTGCTCAATACCACATACAATCATTACTTTCAATGGATTACGCAGCTATAGAAGATTTCCATTACCATGGAGAGTTTGGGACATAGTTTGTCTAAGGGATAAGCAAAAAGTCTTGCTTTGACCTTACAAAGCATGCTGCCTGCCCTGTGTCCTCATCTGAAAAGTGCACCGTAAAGAATGTGGGCAATGTGCAACTTCTGAAAAATGATAGAGAGTTCAGTTTTTTTCCAGGTTTACTAGCAATATAAAAAAAAATAAAAAATGAAAAACCCCGGTTTTTTTGAGATTATATAGTAATTACTCTCTAATGCATAAGCTGCCTCAGGTCATTTCTCCTGGCAGTGGGTCCAGTTTTTACTCTACTGTGGTCTACAATATAGATGTTAATTACTGTTCAAACACAGCTGTTGGACTCATTCAGGCATGACATGGCAAAGAAAGTTCCCTACACATCCTCCCTCTGATTATAAACAACCTATCGTGATGACATTGTGTCTACTAGGAGCTATTCTTAATGCAGTTATTGAGGTCTATTGTGCAGGATACTGGCCCTTTGCCCTTTATGATCACTTATAAGATGTGTGGCTAAACAGACACAGGGAGGCAGAATGATACAAAATAAATCCAGAGACAGACAAAGATAGATAGCAAGTGAACACTGCTAAACCATTTAGCATGTTTTTCATGAGCAGTTATTTCAATTCCTTTTCAACAATACTTCAGTCTAGTGGTACTTTACAGGAGAATGACTTGACATGACTTAAAACCACATCAAGTGTTGTATGAGAAAATCACAACAATATATGAAAACATGATTAAAATTATAGTAAAAATTGAAAGGTAAAAGATCTCTCCAAATTTATTGTCTCCCAATGAGTTAGATATATGATCAATTAAAATAAGCAATACACAGTTTAAGTTAGGTCAGAATGGTAGCTTCTTCCCGGGCAAAAATAAACAACGGTGGGTGTGAACAGCATCAGTCCCCAGCTGCTTCTCAATGTGAAGTTGGTGTATACTTCAGACAGCCATCGTTTTAAAGGAAGATCTTCAGTCTCTGTTGCTCCCTTTGTGTTCTGAAGGACTCATGTTCCTTTATAGTTTCTGCTTAAAATGGTTTCAGCTTTACAAGTACAAAAATTTCTGTCAACAGCTTACAAATGCTAGTATTCTGGCACTTAGAGTGGGACTCATAGGATTCCCAGCTTAGTTATCTTCTTCAAAACATTAAGATGCTCCAGCATGCGCTTCTCAGCATCCTATCTATGAATGAATAAATGAACATGAGTACTAAATTATTCATCTTTACTTCATCTTAACAAATTTGAGCGAATATTCATAACTGAAGTAAGATTTTTGAAGCAAAAACTGTAAACAATAGGTAAACACAAAGAACATACATGTAGACACATTAAGTATTGAAGTTGAGAAATGTTCATCACTTATAGATGAACATTTATAGCACTAGTAGACTGTGAGAACTTCGAGGACAAGACTGTCTTGTTACACTCATATTTCCAGCTCTGATAGACTGTACCTCACAGAGCTCAGTGAATATGTGTGGAAAGAATAAGTGGTAATGATGAAACAAAGAAAAATAAGAAACAAGAAGAACAATATAATTTGTCATATAAATTTCACTTGGCTTTGGGCCCCATTTTCACAGTATAACATCACGCATTTCAGTTATCATGTAGTTGAGAAATATGATATAGCATCTTATAGTTGAGAAACTAGAAAATGAGTAGATTACAAATTTCTAAAAAGAGTAGAGTTCTAAGAACTTGATTTGAAATTTTCTCCTGGCCCCACATGAGTCAACATTATTGCCTTGGTCTGGAGTACTTTTTGCCATGGAATCCAATCCTATTTCCTCCTTTTCCTTTATGGTATGCATGTCTATCTACAGGTATGGTGCAGAGAGCATTTCCAAGTGTATTCAGACAATTCTACTTTAACTCTCTTCAGTCTCCCCAGAGCACCTGCGTTCTGATTTTCTGACGAGGGAAGAGGGTAGAAGCTTCTGGAAGCTATTGAGCACCTCTTAAGTCAGCCAGGTAAATGAGTTACACATGGCTACACATGTGCACTAGAACTCCCAAGTAATATAGTGAGGAATGAATGGTAATGCATGGAAACATACTAATGACCCAGGCTTATTCCTGCATACTGAATCATGTGGTTGTGAAAATAGTTCATGCTCCATAAAATGCTGTAAAAGTTTTAGTTGGTATTATTTTCTATGCATCATATCTGTTCTTCAAAATCCAAACCAAATAAATCTTTCTTCTTTTCTCATTGTGAATAAGAAGGTTAATGGCACTCTTCTATTTTATAGGAATTAAATATACAATAAAAGCAAAACTCATAAAATTCTAAAGCTTTAACATAGATATGAATAATGACATTGATAGTTTTGAGCATCTATAGCTATTGAGCAGTAGACAATACTAATTTCTTTGCACAATATTTGGTTTGGTTTAACAGCTGTAGAATCTAATCTGAGACATGGAGAAGGTTAGTTACTGTTTAAAGATCCAGCTGCTAATAAAAGTTATATTCTATCTGAATCCAAAGGTAATAGCAAAGCCACTATGGTTTATAGACCAGCTTAATCAATAGCACCTATACTACGTGATAACTGAAATGTATGATGTTATACTGTGAAAATGGGGCCCAAAGACAAGTGAAATTTATATGACAAATTGTATTGTTCTTCTTTCTTATTTTTATTTGTTTCATAATTATTTCATCATTACCTTTTATTCTTTCCACACATATTCATTGAGCTCTGTGAGGTACAGTCTATCAGAGCTGGAAATATGAGTGTAACTAGACAGTCTTGTCCTGGAAGTTCTCACAGTCTACTAGACCTAAAATGATTCTACACAGTGCCAGAAAAGTCAAAGGGTATCCCACCTGCTCAGAGATGCCCAGAATGTGATACGGACAGGAACAGTCAGCAACCTCTATTCTTGACCCAACAAGCAGTACAGAGGACTGTTGTTACTACGGCAGGCTGAACACGGAAGTATAATCATCTAACAGCTAGAAAACTGGGCTTACTGCCAGGAACAACCCAGAAAGTGCAGGGGCCATTTCCTGGCATATGAGACTAATAGAGTTAGGGTATCTGGTTGTGAATACACTAAACATTTATTGAGCATGTACAATAAGGTAGGCACTAGGGATGTTAACAGCATAGAATGGGGATTCTGCTGTGCAAGTAATAGCAATGTGACACTCACACACAATGAATGTATGCTCAGGGAACTGTCAGATTGCTGCAACACTTGTCCTGAAATAAATCATCCCAATTCAGTACCTATAATAAAGCATCAGCCATTATAAATGTTGTAAATTGAAGATGTCAGATTAGCAATCTTATAGCCAGAATGACCATCCATCTCAATTTTCCCAGGATCAGTTGCAGATTACATTTTGCCTTGGCATAAGTAAAGCAATGCCCTTCCACTGTCAAAAGTGATCTCATTTGTTTAATAAATTATACCATCAGCCATGACTAATGAAAGTTAACAGGGGCTGCTTTGATTTAATAGCTAAGGAATGGCCTGATTTTCATTTCTCCAACACTGACTCTGTGCTAAGTATTATAGTTGGGCCACTTCAGCCTGCAGAAGAATTAAGTATAACATCATCCCCTCTCTGGAGACCAGAAAACTGATATTTTAGGGGGTTGGCTTACTCTATCAACCAAAATTCATACAATATTAATGGTTACAGTAGGATTCAAGCACAACTCTGCCTGACTCCACTACAGCAGCAGACAGTAAGTTTGACAAAGTTGAGGAATAGAAAAGACTATCTTTAGACGAGCTGGGAGTACCATGCTAATTTCTCAGATACAATGTAATCTGGATTGGCACTATGCATCTAGAGACAGGAAAACCAGGCTGTAACCGAGCCCTTGAGAGACTCGTGACTCTGCGGTTGTCCCTTGCCCTGGTCCAGACTTTGTTCTCACTAAGCACTTCTTTGGTTCTCACTCTTTGAACTCAGCCTTGGACCTGGGCCGAGCCACTGAGGGGTTGACTGTGAACAGGGTGCTGAGTGCTGACCTCCCTAACTCCCTCTGTCTGTGGAAGGTGAGCTCCTTTCAGAGAGCATCTTGAGTTCTTTGCGTCTTTATGAGATTCCTTTTCTACCTCCTTCCATCTGGAGGCTTAATAGAGTGCCTCAAGGATGTGGAAAGGGAGAGATTTTCACCAGTGAAAGGAGCACTGAAGGCCTGAAAAAGATGTATTTTTTTTTGTTAGCCATTTTATTCACCTCTGCAGTACTATAAACCAAAGCAGGAAATTATACTTTTAGATTAGGAAATGTATTTGGATATGTACTTAGAGATGTTGCGGGAATTTTCCCTAGTTGCTCTAGCTTTACCATCCTCAATAAAAATTGTTTAATTGTTTTATCTGCTTGGGAAAGTAATTTATCACAATTGTAGCAAAGGCAGGCCACAGGAAAAAGGGTATAAAAATAAAGTGAAATTACCTATAATTTCAGCATTCCCACTAGTAATTTTTAGTATATATCTTTCTGGTTACTTTTCCACGCTAATTCACATATACACACAGTTTACTATCATAATAAAACTATGGTGTACTATGCATGCTGTTTTGTAAGTGATTTTCTCATTAATATATTATAAATATTACTATATAGAAATGTTTTTCTACTGAAATACTCTATGTATCTTTTCCCCAATTATTTATTCATTCCCATATGGCACAATACTTAGGCTTAATTTGTTGTTTATTGTTCATTTTGCTATTTTCCAAAATCTGACAATGAAGATTATTACATGAACTATTCTGAGTACCTATTCATCTAGTCACTTTTCAAATTTTTTTCATTAATAATTATGCTTGTAGTATATAATACTTGCCATCCTTGTGTGGAGTCAGTACAATATACATGATACATCTTAAAAATTCCTTTCCTTCATCGACATTCCCCCAAATCAAATCTTTCCTACCCTATTCACACTACCTTGTTTTCCTCCAGGTGAATCATCAGTCTACTCTGCATCTCTACCAAGAGATTATTTTCTGCATAATCTATGCAATACCAGTGATTCTCAACCTTTTAAAATTTTCTGCTCTAAAACTAAAACCAAAAATAAAATAAAAATTTGCTGCTCTACAATAACATTAAAACATGTCACTGATACCAATTATATAGGGGCCAGGGAGATGGCTCAGTAGAATAAGCGCTTCCCTGGCAAGCCCAAGGGCCTGAGTTCAATCCTTGGTTCTGCCAAAAGAAAACAGAACAAGACAATTATATAATCGAACATTGATAGTGATTACAGTTAATTGAAGTTGGTTAATTTACAGTCTTGCTAGTATCTTTAATCATGTGCTGCATCACTTTTTTTTTGAGAACACATTCTACATTTTATATACATTTTAAGACTAATCTCAAAACCACATATCCATACACCGATTTCCTTTTGATTTCACCTGAACTTAAATGTGTGACTTATTTAACCAAGACTGTAAACAAATATTTACCATGTCTGTTACAGGTGACACATAGGAACAGCTTTTGACAGAAATTCATTGACCCCTCCCCCAACTTTTTTATTATAAATACAGGTATCAAAACAATCCTGAACATATTTTCGATACTACTCGTAGTTAGCGCCCACACTGCTTCAAAGATCAACACAATTTGTGACGATATTCATTGCACCTGCTACTCTGAACAATTTCAAGCTGCAGCTCTTTCACCAAGTGAGATGGGCATGTATGCCATTTGCTTTTCCTTCCTGAGATTTCATTTTTCAGAAACACTTGTTTCCACTGACATCTGACAATTCCTCCCTTGCTTTCTTCTTGGAAACCTGAACCTATATGAAGTACTCCAGGTTCACAATGAAATGACAGCACCTCAACAAAAGAAAGAACAATTGTGCTGCATTTTCCTCCTGTTACCTGAAAACATGATGGGTGAACATTTATTAAATATATTCTGACAAATGTCCAGGTCATGTTTATCAGCTGGAATTCTTTTACCTCATGTGCGGGTAGTTTGCATTATGATATTTAATCAAGACATTAATATGAGTACAAGGTTATTGATTTAAGACAAGTTTCAGATCCACTAAAACTAATTGTTGTATGTTTGTCCTTCTGGTGGTTGTGGAAGCTTCATATTTTCTTTGGACATCATTAGACGTCTTAGCTCTTGAAGTACAACATTAATGTTAGATGAATTTTGTTGTTTTGCTAACACTGGTGTGCTGCGTGCCTCCACTATCCCACTGGAATTATTTACTTCATTCATATTAATTTTTTGTTACAAATCTAACTCATGAAGGAGCTTCTGGGTATTTAGCTCCACATTCTATTTTCAGGTTGTATATTTTGGTTTCATAATTTGCCCTTGGCCACCCACTAATCATGCCAGTCCACCTCGTAAGTGTTATGTCTTCATCTTCTTCAGGGCCCCAGCTAACTGTACCATCGCCTGCTCCTTTTTGTCCTTCTTCAAGTTCTTCCAACAAGCAAAAATTACAAGGAATTTAACTCCCGTGGAGACCATCGTCTTCTCCTGCAGCCCCATTGCACCACTTTGGTCACCTGTAGTTCTTTTTTTCCCTCTTTAAAACTTCTTAAAATTTAATTTAATTCTATTTTGAAGAGTAAAAACAGAAGCAAAAACAAATAGAAAAAAGACAGAAACAAGGTAACATACAAAAATACATATGCTATGGATTTTCAAAACAGGAAAAGCCAATTAACAATGGGTGTTATCTATTTTTATCGTCAAATCTGTTGCTCAGATTAACAGGTATAGCTATGCAAGTTTGGGGGAAATATTGAAAATTGATGTTTGCTTTCAAGAAAGCTTAACATGTTCCTTGTCTTTTTTTGTCTTTATTTTAAAGAGAATATAATAAGTGATAAGACATTAGGAACGGGACACATTTAGAAGACCAAGATTAGAGGTATTCACCCACGCGTTTTATATTGCACATTGCTGTCCTTGATGTAGTTGCTCAAATCGCAGGTATCAGCATACAGAGTTAGTCAAGGTGAAAATTCTCAACATTAACTGCTATTTAAAAAAAAAACTGATGGAGATTATGAGTACAATCATCTCAGCCATCCTGTATATATACTTGCATGTTTTTTCCCTACTTCCTTTTTTCCTATCTTTTCTCCTTTACCTGTAGTTCTTTTTGCCATGAAGAAATTGGTAGTTTGGGGCTCATGTGTCCAACCTCTTCACAGATTAGCAATATGAAAGGGTTCCTTGTTGTTCGTGTTACAAGTGTTTCCCCTAGCGATCAGTTGTCCGTTACAGATCATGAGTTTGTTACTGACTCTGCACGTGTACACAGGACACGCACGCAGCTGTGGACAGGATGCAGACGCAGATCAATATTCATGGCATCCCTTCCACCAAGAAGTAATTATCTAACCCTCAGTCTTTTACATGTACTTCTCCCGTGGCTATCTGCTTATGAAATGTAGTCCTGTCTTTGATGTTTCATTAAAATTTGATCTCTTCCTTCAACTGGAACCCCCTGCAGGTCCTAAAAGCCCCAGCAAGCAGCTTCCAAGGTGCTCAGTGGGAGAATGGATGGAAGCGTGGGTCTCCTCCTCTCCACGCAGACGTGAGGGAATGGTCCCCTGAGCAGGGGTCCCCCTCACTTGAGGCCACCGCGCAGACAGTTCTGACCCTTGGCCCTGCACTCCCTGCGCTCTGCTCCTTGTTTCAAGGACTACAGTGAAATGCACCACACTGGCTGGGATTAGCAAGAGGCCTCGCCTGCAAAGGCCGCAGGTTCCTGCCTTGCAGAAGGGAGGGATCATTGCACCTGTGCCAACGGGCCCGAAGCTCTGTTTTACTTAATCGCCCACGCTTCCTCAGGCAGCAGCAGCCACAGCCTCCTGGGGACAGCCGGGCCCTGCCTGTGGCTTTTTCTTTCTCCTAGCGGGAAGCGTCAGTGTGCAGCGTTGACCAGGAGAGGGCGTGCGGCCAATGGCTGCGGGCGGCCCGCGGATGCCTCCCCCTCTGGCGGCCCTCGGATGGGCGGGAGGCACCCCGGGGTCTCTTCCCGCGCCTGTGACTCCAGACTGGTAGGGACCGGCTTTCTCTCTCTCCTCAGCTACTTCTCCACTTGTGCAGCTCTTCAGTGGACTTTGGAAGTTGCATGTAGATGTTCCCTGGATCCCTCCTCTTTTACTGCTATCGAAAAGATTATTTGGTGCATTCCTGTCCTCAGGCAGGTCTCTGGGGCTCTTCCACTTCCTACCCCAAGCTTTCTGAGCCTGGAGAGGATGCTGCCTCATGGAAATGGGAAACATCACAGAAACTGTCTAATTTTAAATTTTAACCCAGTGTTAAATACCTAAGGCATCTAGCGCGGAATTTCTCTTGATCTTGTGTTTAATTATTTTGTTTTGTTTTTCAGAATAGAATATTCAGAATGCTTTTTGTGCCATTATTTACTGTTCAGCCACTTTTCACGGGAATAGTAAATTTACCAGTTGCCTCACTTGTTCAACTTTGAATGCATCTTAAATTTGTATGATTCATGATAAACCTATCAAATCTGGAAATATCTGAATGATGAAGATCTGTACAATTGCTTTAAGCAATAAAAAAGGGGTACTCTGAAGATCTAAGTGAAAAACATCATAGCACCAAGACCTCTATAAAAGGATGGTTAGCCCACTACAAATAAAGACAAACCCAGGCAAAACAATCAAAAGTAAACAAGTGAAATGTGGCTGAAGGTGAGATAGAGCAAAAAATTGCAATTGTAACCCTCAGCGGTCACATTGTTTAAAAAATCCGAACTTCTGCTTCATTCATATGAAAATTCTTCACTTAGTAATAGAGAAAGCATCTCCCGCCTCATTTACCCTAGTGTGTCCACGTGTGCCTCCCCGCGGGCACCAGGCTCAAGCTGCTGGCTGAGGCTGCAGGGCTTCGCAGAGTCCACGTTCGCGCCAGTTCACTTGAGAATGAGACATTTCAAAGACAAACTTAGGAAAACAAAACTCTGTTAGCAAGTTACTGAGAGGGTCCTGGGAATGCGACTTTAAAAACAGAATAAGCACTCAGGTGAAAACAAACTGCCCTGAGATACCTACCTTGTAAATTCCTTCTTGACACACACAGTTCAGAAAGAAGAAGTTCCTTTACTTTCACTTTCTCCAGAATTCCCGGGTCAGTACTAAAATTCTCCATCAAAATGTGTGAGGGCAAGTTGGGTCTTGTACCTTGAAGTGAAAGAACATTGGAGAAGAGCAAGGCCTTCTATTAATAACTAAATTAACATCTTCCCAATTTATTATAAATTGGGTATTTTTGATAGATTTCTTTCCATTCCATTATATGCATGAAATGCCATTTTGCATGTCTTTGCACACATGACTTGGTCTAATATGCAATTGCAATTTAGAAAGTTATTGTGAACGTTTTAGGACCAGGTTAAGTCATTGCTATGACTGGAAACAAAAACAGAGCAAAAAAAAAAAAAATACAGCCCCTTGGGCCGCCCCCCACCACTCCGCAGTGCC
>NW_004524744.1:4674640-4679551 GCF_000260255.1 Octodon degus
ATAAATTAACCTTTTCAAACTATACTTGTAACTTTTTGTTTATATTATTCCAAATTTGAAGTTATTTCATTTTTCATTCTTAATCTAAAAATAATGCTTTCCCTTTTTCTCTTCAATAGCTCTTGCCTAATTTCCTGACATGATATGGTCTTTTTCAAAACATAAATCATTTTTTGCTGCAGAAGAATTTGTGCTTCATTTTTTTCATTTAGTTATAATCAATTAGATATTTTCTCCTAATTTTCTTGGTGTATTTTCTCTCCCTGTCACCTTCAGATAAGTACCAAGTTCACTTGTCTTCCATTCTAGTGTTATTAAAGTGCATATAGGAATAACCACTTTCTCCAGAGAACTATTTGGCTAACTCCTGGGGTGGTTGAGATGAACTTCTAACGTTCTACTTTATTTCTATCATGAAATTTCACACCATAAAGTCATCTTTAAAACTCAAGAGTTGGATATTCCCATAATTAGGCATGTAACAAGCTGTGTATGCTTTTAGCTGCTTAAAAGATGCAGTCAGTACCAGGGAAGTAGCTCAGTCTCATAAGCGCCTACCAAGTAAATGCAAGGTCTCCAGTTCGGCCCCCCGGTACCATCAAAAAGACCTCTTTGTAAAAAGAATTCAGAATTGTTTTTTAAAAACAAAGTCATCTATTTTGCTGCTAAGGGGTGATGTGGAGCTCTGTTAATATTGGTTCTACTTTTATTACATAGTGTACTTGGTTGATTTTTTTTTTTTCTGGCCTACTTTGGAGCATCCTAAGTGCCACTTTGATGAATCTAAAAACCTTTCAGTCAAAATTTAATTTAACTTAAAACTTAATGTTAATTTGGATGAAGTACTTCTTAAGCAAAGTGAATTTAGACAAAATGACTTACTCCCATTAAATTTATTTTGGGTATGAAACAACAGCAACAATAACAACTGATAGGAATATAAACAGTAACAGGTAGAAATCTCCCCTGGAGGCAAGGAAAAAATTGCTAAATAGGTCCATATTTTCACACAAGAGAAGGAGTATGCGTGATCAGAAACACTCACTACTGTAGAGTACACAGGTCAAGAGATTAAGGTTTTAGTTTTTTGGATTTTTTTTTTTTTTTAATTTGGTACGAGGTCTCCCTACACACTTCAGTGCATGGTGGCACATACTTCTAATCCCAGTGCTGGGGAGGCTGAGTCAGGAGGATCATTAGGAGTCTAAGCTGTATAGCATGATCCTATAACAAAGAAAGAGGAAAGAAGAAGGAAAGAAAGAAAGAAAGAAAGAGAGAGAGAGAGAGAGAGAGAGAGAGAGAGAGAGAGAGAGAGAGAGAGAGAGAGAGAGAGAACTCAAACAGTAAATCTACTGGAGGACAAAGGTAGATATCTTGAACACATAGGAGTGGGTAGAGAGTTCATAAACAAAAACCAAACTTCATGGGAAATACTTCAAAGAACCAACAACCTGGAGCTCATGTTTTTAAAGAAACAACATTAAAATATTTTTATCAGTAGTATTATACACAATTCTGCATGTTTATTTGGTACCCTGTGCATCCCACAGTATCCAACTTTTAATTTTCATTCATTTATTTCACTACACAGCTCGGACCTGTAGCGATCCTTCTGCCCCTTTTCCTGCTGCTTTACTAGGGAAGTAGACGCACTGCACACAGTGCTCTAAGTTAGAAATCTGTGAGTCATTCCTGGATCTCCCCTCAGCTTCTTCTCCTACATTTAATCAATATTCTAGTTCTCATAATGTTAAATACTACTTTCTGATCTTTTTATTTCACTGCCATCTTCATAGGCATCTATCTGTGAAGCAATAAGGTGAAGGAAGTCCTCTTTTTGAAATACTCCTAGCACTGACCGACAACTCTTGGTTGAAATTTCCCCATATTCATACTTGATATGTGCTTGTTAGCTGGTCTAGACCATGGAAGTTGCCTTTGGTATCTCTGACTCTCCTATACAGAAGTAGGAAAAGGAGCAAGATTTGGGGAATGAAAAATGAGGGATTATGCTTTATACCCATTTAGCAATAAATACAAAATGTCTAATATCCTTATGTAGAAAATAATGAATGAACATCTTGACTAAACTGTAGCAGTGTAAGTAAACAATATGTTAGCAAAAAGATGAAAGATGAGGAAAATCGGACAGTGACAGAATAAGTCAAATATTTAACAAGCATATTACAACTTACTCTTCTACATAAGCACTGCCCTCCTTGTCTTGGGAAGGCTGTGTATTTATTCTAAAACTTTTCTTATTTCCCTACTTTATGCAGCAGAAGTGTGTTTTTTCTCTTAATAAAACCATATTATTTTATATGAAAATGCCACTACTTATCATTCTTATTTGCCTATTTTGTCAGTTAATTTATATAGAGTTTTGAACCTTAGTTCACTCATTCCACCTTTACAGTTGTTAAAAGAAAAAACTTAGGGGCTGGGGAGATGGCTCAGTGGAATAAGCACTTCCCTGGCAAGTGGAAGGGCCTGAGTTCAAGCCCTGGTTCTGCAAAAAAAAAAAAAAAAAGTAGAAACTTAGAACATTACATGATTCCATAGGTTAGTTCCCTAGTACCAGTACTTACTTAAACATTGGAAAAATCTTCTTTGTTTGTTTTTATACTTGCATATCAGCAATGTAAGCTAAAAATAAAAACAGCAGAGATATTAAAAATAAGCTCTTTTTATGAAAGATAAAAAGGTGAAAAAGACAAAAAGTCGCATAAAAATTGATCAGATACTTATTGGAATCTTATATGAGATTTAGATCATAAAAGAAAGACATTATAGGCTCCTGTGAAGAAAGACATACAGTAATCACAAAAGCTGTGTTCCAGAGCCAGTATCCTTTAAATTCAGCATATTGAATACTATCCCAGGTCATATTTGTAATGATAGATTTTCTCAAATATTGACTAAATATTTGGATATTAATCTCATATCAGATATATGACTCCAAATATTTTCTCCCAACCTGTAGGCTGTCTGTTCAGGGTTATATTTTTTACATGCCATACTAAACTTCATAGTTCTCTTTGCTTATAGCCTGTGTTCATGCAAGTTGTTTCATATGCAAGAAATCACTGCTAACACCAACAACGTGAAGTTTCTCACCTCTGTTTTCTTCAAGGCATTTTATGACCATCCTTCCCTCTTGTACAATTTTGACACTCTCATTGACCTTTTGGATACAAGTTTATTTCTGTTCCGCTGACCAATATGCCTGCTTTATGTCAGTACTGTATTGTTTTATTGAAGATTTATCACATATTGGAAAGAAGGAAGTGTGTTGCATAAAAGTTTTTCTTCTTTCTTAAGATTACTTTTGCTGTCTGGATGTATTGTAATTGCATAAAAAGTTTAGGGTCATTTGTTCTAGGCTATAAAAATGCCATTGGGATTTTTATGGGAACTTCACTGAACCTGTAGACTATGTTGGAACATAGGGAATTTTAACAATATTGTCTTCCAACTTATGAACACAGAATATCTTTCCATTTATTCTCATGTTTCTTAAATTTCTTTTTTCAAGGTTTTGGTTCTATACTTTTTAATGTTTGAGTGATTTACCTCTTTGATTATTTACTACCAAGCATTTTCTTTTTCTGATGTTATTGAAAATTAATTGATTTATTAATTTGCTTTTTGGGATAGTTTACTTTAGTGTATAACACAAATGACTTTTAAAGCTTGATTTTTGTTTTTAAACATGGCCTCTGCATGCAGTTTATGCTTCCTTGAGTTCACTATGTAATCCAGGCTGGCCTCCAGCTCAGTGATCATCCTGCTGCAGCCTTCTGATTGCCAGGATTACAGATGTGCACAATATCCCCAGGCTAAAGCTCGGTTTTGTATCTTGCAGCTTTTCCTTTTGTACTTGTGGGTTTAATGTATTTAACAAGTCTATTTTTTATTATTATGTATTTAGTGCAGGGTCTACAGGGTCTCACTAAACAGATGGGACTCAGTGTGATCCTCCTGTTTTCAGCATCTCAAGCACTGGGATTGCAGATGCACACCATCATGCCCAGTCTCAGTCGCTGTCTCAGCACGCTCCAGGGGTAGGGCCAGCACAGCACGGAGATTGAACCCCAGTCCCCTGCATTTGCCTAAGCAGATTTTTTACTCCACTGAACTATCTGGCTGGCCCTAACAACTCTATTTTTTTATTTGAGGAGTTTCTAGGGTTTTCTAAATAGTGTGTAGGACTTGTGATCTGGAAATTTTAATTCTTCTTTTCTTTTTATTTTACCTAGATTCTCCTACAGTAGATTTAGTGTTTCTGTTTTAATATTTAAATATTTGATCCATTTTGATGATACTTCAGTGCATAGTGATAGACATGGGTCTCATTATAGTCTTTGTCATGTGGAAGACAGTTTTTCAACAGCATTCATTAATCACTTTCTTCCTGAAAACAGGAAGATGCTGAAAACAGGAGGATCACTATGAGTCCCATCTGTGAACATTTCTGGCCACTTTGTCAAAGATAGGGTGGCTGAATGTGGTTGTAGTTGTGTCTCCATATTCTAATCTGTGCCACTGACCCTCAGATCTATTTTTTTTTGGCTAGTACCATGCTGATTTTATCAGAGTAGCTTTATGATATAATTTTAAATCAGAGATTGTGACTCTTAAAATTCTTTTTTTTTTTCAGAACCGGAGTTTGAACTCAGGACCTTGTGCTTCCCAGGGAAGTGTAGTGGTTATTCCACTGAGCCATCTCCCCAGTCCCTTAAAATTCTTAAGTGAGTTTTCAGAATGTTTTCTCTTATTCTGTGAGTTATTCCAATGGTATTTATTTATTTATTACACTGGGGATTGAACTCAGGACCTCGCACATGCTAGGCAGGCACTTATGTCACTGAGTTATTTCTCCAGCCCTGAAAAATATTATTTAAGCAGGAC
>NW_004524744.1:4680450-4681670 GCF_000260255.1 Octodon degus
CCATGTGACTCTCCTTAGGCACACTCTACATCATTGATCACTTTACTCTGTGGCCCCATAATATTCTTGATATTAGAAAACTTGAGACACAACTGAGTTACATGATGTTACAGTACTGGCTCTCAAATGTCCTGAGTTCTAATTTACCTTGGAAGGCTACGGCAAAAATTTTGGCTGTCCTTGCAACTCTCCTTCATCTCTAATTTTTGGTCTGCAAACTTTAGTTGTTAACTCTTCAAAAGAGAAGCTTATTGTTATTACCATACAACCTAGGCTGTTGTGCTTAACCTCACTATCTGTCTGAATATCAAACATTTTAGGCATAGCATGGAACAGGTACTTTTCATCAAGTATTGATGAGTTAAAATTTAAATCCCTACAGAATATAACACACATATTTTTAAAAATCAAAATATATTTAAAAAATATGAATTAATAATTATATATGTTTGCACATAAGTTTACAAATCTAACTATATACAGCATTGTAGCAGAACAGTCCGCAGTACTCCTTTTCCTGTCTCCTGCCTTCATTCACCACCCCCTTCTTTTTAAACAAACATCTATCCAAGAGACAGCATGGCACCAATCAGTGTGTCATGACAAGCAGCCCATATTCAGAACACCAGAATGACAGGCACTCCAAGCATGAACCTAGTATTGAAAATTGCCATCTTCAGTGCAATTGCTTTGTTCACAGCTGTCAGCATATATAGTTAGTCAGGGTCAGAATCTTTCCAATTAACTGCTAGATTCAAAAATCTTCTGGAGATTCTCAGGATCATTGCCTTGCCCATTTTCTACATATAATTGTATGGCTTGTCACTGTCATGTTTCCTAGCTCTTCTCCTTTCCCGCTCTTCATTAGTTAGTCCTCAAGTTCTTACTTTCCTTTTACTTGTATTATACCTTTCCATTTGTATTTCTTCTTTTGAGTTATTATACTAGGGAAACTATATGATATTTAGACGTTAGTCTGGTTTATTTCACTTATGAGTATATCTTCAAGTGGCATCCACTTCAATATAAAGGCTTCTAGTTTATCATTCTTTATAGCTGAGTAATACTCCATTGTATAAAAATACCACATTTTTTCATCCATTCCTCAGGGGATGGGCATCTTGGTTGTTTCCAAGATTTGACTATCACAAATTGTGCTGCTATAAACATAGCCACACATATATCACTATGATATGATGTTTTCAGACCCTCCGGGAAAA
>NW_004524744.1:4706746-4707718 GCF_000260255.1 Octodon degus
TAAAATTATTTAACAAAATTACTAAAGAAATCTTTCCAAATAAGAGAGTGAAATGAATACTTGAGCCATTGAGGTATTTAGTATCTCAAATTGACATGACAAGAAAAGAACATGACACATTAAAGTCAAAAATCCTGAGCAAAGAGAAAGTTTTAAAAGCCTTTAGAGCAAAGGACAGTTACTAATAAAGACATGACGATCAGAATAACATCAGATTTTTCAACATAAACCTTTAAGTCCAGAAGAGGATGGGATGAAGTTTTTCAAACTTTAAAAGAAAATGAGCATCAACCCAGATTACTATATCCTGTAAAATCATCCTTTAAACTTGATGGAGAAATAAAGGCCTTCCATGATAAAAAAAAAAGCTACAAGATATCCATGATTACTAAGTGAACATTACAGATAATACATGGAGACCAATATCACTGGAGACTTCCAAAAGAATATATCCAACTAAGAGAGTAACCTCAAGCACTAAAAGAACAATACTGACAGTGATCAGTAAAAACCTTCCATAATTATACTCAATGTAGATAGGTTAAACTCTTCAAGCAAAAGAGACTAGCACATTAGGTCCAAAAATATAACTGTATGTCATCTTCATTCATCTCATCAGGAAACAAGACACAGATTGAAAACATAAAGTCTGGAAATGATGTTCCCTGCAGCTGGACTGCAAAAGCAAGTGCAAGTACTTATTCTAATTTCTGACAAAGTTAACCTCAACCAAAACTGGTCAGAGGAGATAAACAAGGTCAGAACATATTGCTAAAAGAAACACCTTACCAAAAGAGATTAAAATTGTAATACCTATGCATTGACTACTGGGGGACCCAAATACATAGAAGGAAAGCAGCTTGACATAAAAGGACAGGTAGACTCCAATACAAGTACCCTGGGGAGTATCCTCCCTATTCTTACCAATATATAAATCATCCTAACAGAAAATCAACAAAAAAAATGCCAGAG
>NW_004524744.1:4708128-4710581 GCF_000260255.1 Octodon degus
ATAGAAATATAATAACTGGGGAGGGTTGTACACCATGCCATGCTATGCCACACTGAGATGTCCACGGGTGGACAGCAAGCCTCTTCTCTGTGGAACATGCAGTTCCTGGCAGTCTTAAAGCCAGTGCTGGTAAAGAACCAAAGAGGCAGTTTAAATGAGAGAAGACTGTTTGAAGATGAGTAAGAAGGAAAAGTGAAGACAGAAAACTACTCTGGATGAGAAGGGAGAATTCGAAAGTGAATTCTCCCAACATTTGCTATTATTTGATTACTTCACATATGCTTGCTGGAAATGTAAACCAGTACAATCATCGTGGTGATTCCTCAAAAATAGAAATACAGAAATTCCATCCAACTCAGCTATCCCCCTACTACATATTTATTCCAAAAGACTTAAAGACAGCATATTACAGATGTACATTTTGGAAGTAGTCTATATGTCCATAAACAGATGAGTGGACTAAAAGTGTAATATTTATACACAATGGAATAAAGAAGGATAAATCAAAGTCATCATTTAGAAAAAAATGGATGTACCATGAAAGTGAAATAAATCAGACACACAAGCATAAATATGGTATAGTCTCTCTTAAATGAGAAGCCCAATATATAAATAAATAGAAAAATCAGATAAAATGAAACAGATAGATGTTTTTCAAATGGGAAAGAAACCAAGAGGTAAAGGGTGAAGGGATATGAAGGAGCATGAAGGTGTGTCATGTGCGTGCATCCACTACCCACAATGAATATAATCATTAGATACTGCAAACAGAAATTTAAAAAATGAGAGAAGGGGATCAAGAGAGAAATATAGAAGGATGGAAGAGGAAGGGAAATGAAAAGAATAATCTGAAGACAGCATCATGTTATGCAGCAACCATTTTGAATTTCTATTACTTTGGTGAAATCTTGTGTCATTTGTAAGTTTTTTTCTATCACTTTTTTTAAATGAATTTAGTACGGGGTCTACAGGGCCTCACCACACAGATCAGACTCGCGGTGATCCTTCTTCAGACTCCTAAACACTGGGCTTACAGGCAAGCGTCCCCACGCCCAATCTCAATCACATCTCAACGTGCCCTGTGGGGCCAGCACAGCAGGCTGGGGTCGAACCCCAGGTGCTTTAGTCCACTGAGGTATTTGACAGGCCTTACTATTTTGTATTCTTTAAAAATAAAAAGAATAAAAAATAAAATGAGGTTGAAAATAAAAAAATATGTTAAGTACATGTATCTACTCCCTAAAATGAATTTAAATATTATGTACTACATGTACTAATAACAAGGAAATACCAGAGATAAACCACATCATAGAACCAATGAATTTAACATGTAGCTATAGAATGCATTATCCAATAATATCAGAATATATATCCTTCTCAGCAGCTCCCTAAGCCTTATTTAAAATAGACCATAGTTTAAGGCATAAATCACATCTCTATAAATCCAAGAGAACCAAAATGACTTCTTGCATTGTATGAAACCACAATAAAATAAAACTAGAAATGAAAGAGCAAAAGTAATGACAGAAACTACACTGTCAGATGAAGATCAAATAATAAGCTCTTGAACAATCAATGGTTAAAGAAGAAATCAAGGAAGAAATGTAAAAAGTCCTATAATCAAATGACAATGGAAATACAATATATCAGAGCACATGGGATACAGTGAAAGCGATGCTTTAAGGGACATTCATTGCAGAGATCATAGTTTCTTTTTGAGGAATAGAGTGATTTCAAATAAATAACTTACTGGTACATCTCAAGGCAGTAGAAAAAACAAAACGACAAATGGAAAGCAATTCGAGTGAGAAAATTACAAAGATCAGAGTAGAAATCAATAAAATTGAGACTTAGAAAACAATTCAAATATCAACAAATCAAAGAGTAGTTTCTTTGAAAAAAAAAAGCAAAATCAATAAATCCTTAGTCAAATTTATAAAAAAGAGAAAAGACCCACATCAATATAATTAGAAATGAAAAAGGGAAATTATAAAACACAAATTCAGATAAAAATACTACTTCAAAAACTTACATTTCAGTAAATTGAAGACTCTGAAAGAAATGAATAAAACCCTACACACATATGAATGAAGAAGATGTTAAAAGCTTGAAGAGATCAATAACTGACACTGAAATTGAGGCAGTAATAAAAAAATTCTACCAACTAAAGACCAAATAAAGAAGACAATGGATATACAACTGAATTTAACAAAAACTTAAAAAAAACCCAAAATTCCCAAAAGTTTTCATAAAAAGGAAGGAACACTTCCCAATTTTTTTTCTAAAGTCAGCTTTACCCTGATACAAAAACAAGATAAAAACTCAACAAATAAAGAAAAATACAGGCCAACATAATAGGAACACAGATACAAAATTCTTCAAGAAGATGCCTACAAACAGAACTCAACAAATTATTAAAGCGTTCATACATCATAACCAAATTTGCTGCATCC
>NW_004524744.1:4711227-4744160 GCF_000260255.1 Octodon degus
GAATATAAAATCAATAGAAAAAAATAAATAACATTCTTGTACACCAATAAAAAACACAAGAAGGAGAAATCAGAAATCAATTTTCATTCATAATAGCTTAAAAAAATATAAGTAAGTAGGAATCAATCTAACCAATGAAGTGAAAGACATTTATAAAGAAAGTTATATGAATCTGAAGATGTTGAGGAAGACATTAGAAAGTGGAAACATATCCCTTGTTTCTACGTAAGTGGAATTAATATCATTAAAATGTCAATATTACTAAAACTGATATATAGATTTAATGCAATCGTATTAAAATATCAACATTTTCATGGATCTAGAAAGGCACAATTTTAAGATTCACACAGAACCGGGAGAAAGACACAATAAACAAAGCAATCTTGTGCAAAAAGAGGAAAGTGGGAGGCACTTCAGTTCCCAATTTCAAGTTACACTGCAAAGCTGGAATACATAAAAAGAGGAAGGCACTGGCATGAAAATAAACACATAAGCCAAGGAAATAGAACTGAGGATACAGAACCAACGCAGGCACCTCCAGCCATCTGATCTTGGACCAAAAACATGCACTTTAGAAAATGATAGCTTCATTAACAAACGTTACTGGGAAAAGTTGTCATTCACATGCAGAAGAATGAAATTAGGCCCATGTCTCTCACCTTTTACTAAAATCAATTCAAGATGGAAGACTTAAACATAAAAACAGAAACACTGCTGTGGTGCAAGATAACATAGATATAGACCCTGAAGCCACAGGCGCAAGCAAGGACTTCTCAAGCAGGAGCTCCAACTGAGCAGGAGTCAACAAACAGGACTATATCAAGTTAAGAACTTCTGCATAGTAAAGGGAATAATCAACAAAGTAAAGAGAAACCTTACACAATAGGAAAAATTGCCAGCTAGCTATTCTGATAGAGGCCCAACATCTACAGTAAATAAATAACCGAAAAACAAAAAAGTAATCCCCCCAGCAGCAACCCATCCAAACAATGGGCAAGTGACTTGAATATAAACTTGTCAAAAAGCACAAATAGCTAATAATTACATGACAGATGTTTGTCTTCTTTAGCCATTAGGGCAATACAAATCGACTTTGACATTCTATTTTATTCCACTCAGAAAAGCTATCTAAAACAGAAAAACAACATACATTGGCAAAGATAAGGGGCAAAGGAATCACTAGATATTGTTAATGGGAATGAAAGTAGCATAACCTGCTATGGAACTCAGTATGGAGGTGCCGCAAAAAGTTAAACTTGAAATTCCATATGACTCAACTATGCGTTTCCTAGGTAAACTTCCAGAGGAATACAGTACAGCACATCCTATTACAGTGATACAGCCCACATTCATGTTTATGGCAACACAATTCACGGTAGTTAACTTCTAGAAACAGCCTAGATGCCTGTCATAAAATGAATAAAGTAAATATATAGATACACAATGGAACTTTATTCAATATAATTTTACTGAGGATGAATTTGAGTTATTTGCAGGAAAACATATAGCTGTGGAGAAATAATTCTAAGTGAAATAAACCAGATGTGTATTGTGTAGTTTCCCCTACATGAGAAGGCCAATTATAAACAAAGAGTAAAAAAACTTTATAGAGTAGACAAAGGGGGTCAGGACGTGAGCATGGCATATGGGGGGAGGCAAGAGGGACTGAAAGGAATCAAGGTATGCGCTCTGTATAACAGTTCCTCAATGTAAATGTCAACAGCATGCACTGTAAACTTAGGCTGATAAAAAAGAACAATCACAGATTCAAAAACAATTTCAAATATTGCCTTTTTTTTCTCTGATACTGGGGATTGAACTCCTGGCCTTTGTACTAAGCTACATCCCCAGAAAGTTTTTATTTTTTATTTTGAGTTAGGGTTTCTATAAGTCTATCAGTTGCCTAGCCCAGGCAAAAATTTATTGATCTTTTTGCCAGTCCTCCAGAGGACTGAGAACTGAGACTGCCAGCATGTACCACCACACCTGGCTTTGCTCAGCTCTCCTTAGCTTTAATTCATATATCTAAATTTTATTTGCTTCTCTGCATACTTTAATATTTTGACTATTTTTCCTAAGTGCAAAACAGAACACACAACATTAAAACATCTGTCCAAGCAAAATAAGAAAATGGCAATATTCCAGATCTTGCATTGTTTTCCATTTACAGTCTGAAGATCTCTTTGAATTTCAAATAGCAAGATTAGATAGCTGGCATCGAGGCAGACCATGTTCCAGTGAGCCACCAAGCTTTCCCCACTACCCAGAGAGGACACCCCAGGTGCTCTCCTTGGGCTTTAGGGCTGATAAACTGTTCTTCCTTTATCACACCATGCTATCTTCTGCTTTTGTTCCTTTGATGCCCATTTGTTTTCCTCTCTGGAGAAGTTCCTACTTACTAAAGCCAATCTACTGTTATTTCTCATTGTACTATTTAAAATTTGTCACCCAACAATTAACACACAAACACATCTCAATTTCATGTCTTCCAAAATTGAAACTGCTCCAGATAAAGCTCAGTTTAGAGTTTGTCTGTGAATCACCTGAGACCAATTATTATTGCTGAATCATGTGGCCCATGTCCTAAATACATTTTGATAAACACTGGATAGGCAGAGAAAAGGCAAATCTCATTACTTAAAAACTCTAACTGGATAAACTACATAAGTACAATCATATTTGCTATTTCCAGAACTGAGCGAGTTTGTACTGTGTCAATTTGGCTAAGCCAGAAATACTTTCCCCAGAATTCCTGTCTCTATATAGTTCTGAGCCAAGGTTTTCTATAGAGCTATTTTACATAAGATCTGAAGGCCAGACAAGCAGCCCCCATTCTTTTTTTTTTTCTCTGAATTCCTTCAGGGCAGGTTTGGCTACCTTGAGTTGTGGGGATCAAACCACAGCAACCTAAGCCTGACTGCTTTGTTGAAGCTGCCACTTAAAGAACTGAGCTATGGAGCAGGCCCCCAAAAATGGAATAAAGATTTTTTTTTTTTTTGCAGCCCGCATTCTTGCGCACTGAAAGTCATCAAATGCCCAACGAATGTGCCCACTCAGAGGCACTGCCACCGACCAGATGACTCACCTTGGTGATGGTGAGCAATACCAGGGCCATGGCCTCTCCAGCCTCCCCCAGGGTGCTCTTTCAGCATCTTCAGAGGGTAAACTGGGCACTCATGTAAGACAGCAGCATATCCCACAGCTACCTCTCTGACTGAGGATAGCAGATGTGAAAGAGAGGTGTAGGTTCCAGTTTGAATGGATTCTGGTCTGGCACAACAAATTCTAGTTTTTCTTTAAGAAGTCTTCATCTTTGCCTTCCCACTTTATGTCTACCTTCCCTTACCAATTTAGTAGGAAGATCAGAAGCAGAGTGAGTGTAACCTATTCTGGAAAATCACAGTCCTTTTTTTTTTTTTTTTTTTTTTTCTCGGAATCAGGGATTGAACTCAGGTCTTTGTGCTTGCCAGGGTAGTGCTTATTCCACTGAGCCATCTCCCCAGCCTCAACAGTCCATTGTTTTTATCATTTTCCCTTCATTGGAAGAAAGTCACAGGATTCCACCTATATACAAGAGGAAAAGATTATAAAGGGCATGTCTATATAAGCAGGGATCATTGGAAGACACTTGGACACATCTTGCGTTTCATTTCAGACATACCTCTGAACCACTGGTAAGCATGTGCAGTGCAAAACCTCCCTAAAGACTAGAACTGCTACCAAGGCACCTTGGCAGGAGGTTGAGGCAGAAAGATTACAAGGTGGAGCCCAGCCTGCACAACTGAGTGACTTGGTGAGACTCCACTTTTCTGAAAAATAAAGCGGTTGGAAATGTAACTTAGTACAAAGACCCTGAGTTCAATCCCCAGCACTAGAAAATAGATGAACTTTTAAGAATATTAGGAGAATTTTCACACAGCATCTTTTAAAATTTGCAACAGTGGCTTATGATTTGTGGAGTAGATTTACTCATATGTGGAAAACCTATGAAATTTTTAAAGAATATTATCAGCTAGTGGCTGGCCAAATAAATCAGCGGATTGAAGCACCTGCATATGCAAAGGGCAGTGGCTGGGGTTCAATCCCTGGCATACCGTGCAGGCTCCACTCCCGGGGCATGAGCTGGGATGGGGATTGAAACTGGGCGTGGTGGCACTCACTTGTAATCCTAGTGCTTGGGAGACTGAAAACAGTAGGATCACTATGAGTCAAATGAGATGATAGATAGATAGATAGATAGATAGATAGATAGATAGATAGATGATAGATAGAATATTATCAGCTTATTATCAGCTTGGAATAAAGACACAGAAACAGGTTCACTGAAGGGAAGCATTACTACCATCAAATATTTACAGGCAAGAAAGTAGCAAGGAAATCTACTTAGTTGCCAATATCGGGTATGTCTTCTGGAAAGGGGAGAATGCCTCAAAGGTTGCAAGTGGCAGAGTTAAGAGCTCTGAATGCCTTGCAAGGACCAGCACCACATACCAAGCAGAGGACTACAGACTACTGGCTTCTTTGTTTTGTGCCTCCTGTTTTCCCCTCTTCTAATGCAAGTGTCTGTTGTGGATATCCTTGTTCTTGCCACCGTTCAGCGCTTTGTGCACTCATTTACTCACTTTACAGGCCTTCAAACCTATGAGAATATACCAAGGAAGTGGCTTTCCACACCCAAGTTGGACGTAAGGACAATATCCTGGCTCTTAGGCATGAGCCGGATGACAGATGTAGAGAGGTTTTTGAAAAGGAAAGAATTTATTCTGGAGATCATATTAAAATATGATCAGAAAGTGGATTAAAACTTGTTTGTAAATTCTTTGAGACTCTCTTCACTAAGAAGTCACACATATGTTCCCTGTCAGAGGGGCCCATGTTTCCACCAATAAAGTATGGAAGAAGTCATGTGACTTCAACGGGTAACTCATCCCGGATAGCGCTGCTGTCTTTGTTGGCCAGCAGACTCACTCTTGGAGCCTTTGCTGCCACAAAAGGGCTCCCCTTGAATGAAGCCATTATGTGTGAAATCCAAGCCTTAGAGAGCACATGCACAGGCAGCCTGGCCCACAGCCCTAGTCTTGGAGTAGTCTCACATCAGGCCCAAACAACACTGGGTTGTGACCATTCATTGTGATATGTAAACTTTACTGGAGTAAGAGATACCCTGCAGGGTAGTTAGACAGTCTTCTGTGTGGCCATGGAGGTGTGATCTTGGGTGCTGTACATAGGTCCTTGCACCTTCTCCTCCAGCACTGTTGCCCTGCTCTGCTTCTCGTAGATTAATCAGCTTTGCTCCTCCATGCCCTTCCACCATGATGCTTCTGCCTTGGAACGAGTTAACTATTACTGAACTCTGTGAACCGAATTAAACCTCTCTTCCTTTAAGCTGCAGGTGTCAAATGCTGTATCACAGCAGTGAGAAAGCTGAATAATATATGAAGGAACGAGGGTTTGTGCCATCCTAAAGCCTTTCCATGAGTCCCTGTCCATGTCCTCCTTTAAGTCTTGCTACCTGATGCCCCCAACACTGTGACAGAGAGGCAAAGTGCCTTTGCTGTGTATTACCTGAGTTACTCACTCATAGCATCTAGGAAAATAACAAGCAATTCTTCTAAGTAACTAAATTTTGGACTAGCATTCATTGTAACTGAGGCTAAGACAGATGAAATCATCAGAGTTAAATTGTAAGAGTTTATATTAAATACTTATGGATAATATTTAGCTTTGGGCTAATTTAAATTTCCATATGTTTGTGAGAACTGGAACACAAGTGTTTCTGGTGACTGACGATGAAAAATCTTATGCCAAAAACAATGTATGTGCATAAACCTTTTCAAACAATTATTACAATGACACATTAGTAATGATATTCTGACTCAGTATTTCAAAACCTTAAATGTGTATTTTCAAAGTACAAATGAATGATGTGTTTTATTGACCAAAATCATGCAAATATGGGCAGAGCTAGAATTCAAATACAGATCATTTTTAACAGTATTGTCTTATTTTTCTCTATTATGTTATCTTCTTTTCAGACATATTAATATTCTTAGAAAAGACTAAAAAGCCATAATTATGAAAAACTTTCTCCACCTGGAAGAAGCTGAAGAATGAAACATTAACTCTATCTTAGAAAAGAGAGATTGGGAATGACTTAATGATTAGGACTACTATGAATTTATACAGACTGGGATAATATCATGTATTTCCTTCTGTAGGTTCTATATATAAAAATTAAAATTTAAGTTAGCCTAAAAGCACACTTCATTTTGTTGAAGATTAACCTTTCATTTTATACACTGAAGTTGATAAACCATCTTTACTTGTAGACTTCGGACAAAGAAAAGACAGATACTAGATTTAATTGGTACAACTGTGCATACAGACACCAAGGATACATCAGGTTCAGCACTAAATGGTTAATAAGGCCTCTTGAATTTTAACAGAGATAATAGCAGCAGCTCCCATCTATGCAGCATTGATTATTTCACACATACTAGATAAAGGACCTTGCATAATTTTTTATAATGGTCATAGCAAGCTTTTAAAGTAGATATTACTTCGTTGTGCCTTTTTATACAAGTGAGATAACTGGTACTCAAAAAGTATATCACTTTCCCAGTTAGGAAATAGTAGAGAGAAATTTTATAATGGCTCAAGCATGTGTATTTCATCTTTATAAGGTACTCTAAAAGAAACAATAAAATCACATTTGGAGATTACATACGATGCAGTTAATCATGGGTAAAGCAGAGCTGTAGTATTTTAAACTGGTTTTCATCTCTGTATATGTAGAGTTTTAAAACTTAAAACTATTGATCCCCTTTGAGACAATTGTTGCTATTACATCTGTATAGTTCTAATATCCATCCAATACATAAATTTCTTACTGGTATATGTTGGCCATGTTAAAATATATACAAGGAAAACATATAGTCCGTACAAACAAAATGCAAATAAAATATTTTATAAAGTTTAGAAATTCTTTAAGCAGGTTATGTCAATCCTATTAAAAATGGTTCTTCTATATACAATATGCAATCTTTAAAAATACTACTCCAGGAACAAAAACTCTTTGGTTGAGCAAAAGGTCTCTTAATGTGAGAATCCATTTATTAAGGATACATTCTCTTGACCTGGGCCTCACTGTCTGGTTCAAGACTTCAGGAAGCATACAGCTGATTCTCTCTGAGTGATGAAAATATAGATGTGGAAGGGATAGAGGTCACTAGTATTATACAAAAATATAACCAAATATTTGAATAATTCTAGAATTTAGATTTTTTTTTTTTTTTACAGTCAGATTAAAAGGCACAGAGAAAGCTCAGCTTCCATCTATTTTGGAAGGAGGGTAGGAGACTGACCATGGCCAGGACATGAAAATATTCACTAGTGTCAAATTCTCAGATATCAGTGTCCAACACTATAAGGTAGGCTATTCAATTTGGAAGATTACCAGGAGGAGACAGGCAGAGGTCAGGTGCTCAGAGCAGCTCTCCAATGGCATGTGTTAAAATGATAAACATATTCATGACTCAGATATCTGTAAAAAGAGCCATTAACTCCACAGTGAATACAGTGGATTAACATATGCCAATGGGCTTCTCATTAAAAATTGATGGGGGTCATTTTGGGGGCAGCAATCAAAATTGGCTAAAATTATCTCAGTTTCAAAGAGTTGAAACAATAGATCGTATTCTCTTTATCTTTAAAAGGGAGGAAAAATCTTCACAATTTTGTTCCAGTATATTTTCTACTTTGATAGAGAAACATTTTAGTGCCGAAAATAAAACATTTTAAATTTATTATTTATTTAAAACCCATAATTTAATCATACATAATAATCACTTTTAACAAGGCTTATGAAAAAATTTCTGAGGTATCACAGCAGTCACAGGAGAAAGAAAAATTGTTTTTGCTTTATTTTTCCTAAGTTCCCCAATAGGATATAATTGCCTGGTTATATTGATTGGTTCATTTGCTCTGGGAAAAAGTACCACACTATAATCCTCAAACCCACCTTTCAGCAGACTAGCATCAGAAACATATTAGTACGCTTCTAGGCTAAAAGCAGATGAAAGTCAAGAGTTTCTACTGATTATCAAGATTTCTGCATACCCTCATGTTATGATGACACAATGCATACATGAAACTGTTGAGTGCAGGGGAAATCTTCCAAAATTCATGATATTCTTCCTTCACTTTGTATGTTTTATGTACTCAGAAGCCAAGTCATTTGTTAAACCATTTTAGGATTCAAAGGATAAAAACTATGATTAGGATGGAGTAATAGGTTTTGACAAAACTATTCCATTTCAGCAAAAATGTTCCTGATGGTGTAAAGGGAAAGGGGAAACCTTCCATTTGACACACGCGTAGGAATGGAACACACGAGTAATTCATAACATCCCGAACGCAAACGAGACATTATAATTCGGAACCACATCTGTACCACATCCTCCACTTCTTGTGCAGAGTTTTCTTTTTGTCTAATGCTCTTCCAAAAGATATTATAATACTTTGATGAGAGAAAAAAATGAGGGTTGGTTTACTGATCCTCATAGTCTTCTGTGGTGTCTTGGCAGAAGTCAGCTTCTCTTCCATCAGAAGTCTTTATCCCAGCCTGACAGCTCATCCGGAGGCACACCCTTTTCAGGAGGATATTTGTCAAAGTAGCTGTGATCTATGGGTCCACTGAGCTAGTACAGAAAGGATGAAGACAAAGGTGAGGATGATGTTGACTAAGAAGGCTATTGCACCTGGGTAGTGCTTTTTCTAGTTGACCACTGCTTTCCTACTCTAACTACTTGTAAACAACACCCAGGAGAAAGATGGCCAGTTGTCATTTCTGAGTCAGTCTCTACGTCCTTGAGCTCCCCTTTTGAACCAAATGATTCAGTGGACTGCAGCAATGACAGCTACCTGGCATGGGGAGTTACTTCATCAAGAAAATATGGCAGAAGGTATAATCTCTTTTCTAATCAAGGTAAAAAATATTTTAAGGAAAATACTTTTAAAAATCAATATTGGCTGGAAGTGCTCTTCCACACTGTAAAAGCTTCAATTTTATTTTTTTTAATTTTTAAAATATTTTATTCATTCATTTGACACAGGACTTCACTATACAGTTTGGACTCATAGTGATACTCCTGTCTCAGCCTCCCCAGCACTGGGATTACAGGTGTGTGCCACCACACCTGGTTTTGGTGGCCTGCATGACATGGGACTGGCATAGTATGTGGTACCAGGGATCTAACCCTAGTCCTTGTGCTTGGCAGGCAGGCACTCAGACTGCCTAGCTATCTCCCCAGTCCCCAAAACTTCTAAGTTTTAAGTGGCTACTCCAGCTCTATAAAATACACTGATTGAAAAAAAAAAGATGCAAATTCAAATTTTTACTGACACTTCCAAAAGAATGAAATGACTCTGGTAATAAATTACTCTGCAGATCAGGCAATCTCCAATTCTTTGCTTTCAAGCATAAATACAGGGTAGGTACCAAGTTAAATGGGTGAAAATGATTTAAATACATGTATGATATATGATCGTGTGCACAGCAGGAGGACAGGGAAAGATCATAGCCACCATGTGTGGCCAGTCACCTACTGGACAAAGTCGAGCTTCAGCTGACTTGGGGAACAATGACTCTGGAAGTACAAAGGTCAACATTTTACCATCTTTATATTTTGTCTCTGAAAGAGACCTGTCTCCTTGCACATTTGTAGCTTGAAATTTTCATTAAAGTTGAAATAGCTGAGGAGAATTCTAGTATGATGTAAACACTGACATGTTAAAATAGATTATTGCTGCTATTTAACGATTTAAGTATTTCTACTGTAATCTAAATACCACTGAGATTTGATTCTCATAAGTCACTTTAGAAATACTGCATCACTTTCTCCCTCAACTTCTGTTCCTTTTTCCCCATAAAACTCATCTTACAGTAGTTTTATGCTTGACAATCTTTTTTTATCATTTCTCAAGTGCCTTAAATTTTAGTTTTTGAAATTCTTTTTAGCATATGTGACAATAAAGTTTCTGCTAACACAAATGTTTCTTCAGAATCATTTATAATTGAACTTTGAATAGCATGCAGTGTCACATGGCACTGATAGATCACAGATTTCTAAAAGCAATTAAGAAATGATACTTCATTTGTCAGTCTGGCCAACATGACAATGTTGGGATTTAGGTGGTATAGATGGGGATTCGTTCTAGTGAGATGAGCCAAAAACCACCAGACAGGAAACACTATTTAGTCCCTAAAATCATAATTACTGTAAAAAACTTCTAATTTTTACAATTCCTATTCCGAAAACCACACAAAATCTGCTATGCGTGCATGCATGTGGGTGTACACTGTTACAGTCTATGTCTAGGTATCCCCTAAAGCTTCATTGTGGTCATAGGTAAGTCTTTTCTGAGGTGCTTGGATCTAGGGTGTGTACTGGTGGGATCAATAAAATGTGATGCTAGGATTAATTCACAGTGTAATGTTAGAATTACGTGTGTAACTGCTCCCTGCCCTAAGAGTGTGAAGCCTGGGTAAGATATAAGGGCCAGAAAAAGAGTCTTTGCTTGTTGCTGGTCGCTTCTAGCTTGCTGCTTTTGCTATCTTCTGCCTGCCATGAGCTGTCTCTCTTCAGTGATGCCCCTCTTCCATGTGCCACCCTGTCTTGGAGCTAGCTTATTATGGGCTGAAACCTCTACAAATTGTGAGCTACAAAAACTTTAACTGCCTTAACTTGTGAGTACTGGGCATTTTGTGTCAGCAATGAGAAAAGTAACTAAGATATACACTCACCATTAAAGTCTGTTTACAAAGCAAATCCCCAAAAGAAATGGCAAAATTATTACAGGAAGTATCATACCTCTCTTCGTAAAGGTGAGGGAAGATTCCGTGCTTTCAGTCCCTCCCAATTAAAACCATTTAACCATCTGAAAAATGAGAAAAGCAGAGTGGGATACTAATAAGTTAATGAATTATTGGCATACCAACATGTCATTCAGTCCATTTTGTTGCCTACTTCCTGCGTACAACAGCAGAGCCACAAATGCCACCATGGTGGGTATTGTGCTCACATTACATCTGCGCCAACTGGACTCAGGTAGGCACTTAGTGCCCACTACCTACTATCCTGCATTTCCAAGTTATATTCCCTTAACTTCACATATGCCCTTAATTCATACTTTGTCTTCTTTCTAAACTTCTGGAACATTCTTCTCATCTTCCTGATGTCTTTGTTTCTTATTTTTCTGAGAAAACTGAAGCAAAAACAAACAAAAAACTCCATCCCCTCCCACCAGTATATCTGTGTACCTACTCTCATCTCTAATACCTTCTCTCTTGCACTATGAACAAACATGAAATGTCTCTGCCTCTAGCTAAAGTCAGTTTCTCCACTGCATACTTCATCTCATCATGTCCTCCCTTGAAATTCTCTTCTCTCCTGAACCCTCTTCCCCAACTAGATCATTCTCATCCATGGAAACACATTTTCCCTACAACCAAGCACCTTCCTTTAACCTATGTTTCCCTCCAACTTACAGTCTACTTCTCCTGTCTACTGGGAGAAACTCCTTAAATGAGTTATTTAATCACTTTATCTACTCATTGTCTCACACCAAATCAAGTTTCATTCCCTCCACTCCAGTGAGTAACCTGATTTCCAGTTTGCACTTTACCTGAACTACTAGTACAGCATTGGCCATGATGGATTAATCATACTTTCTAAAATGCTTCACTTAGCTTCACATCACAGAAGTTTCATCTACTTCTTTTTCTGTCCAGAACATATCATTGTCCAGACCCTCTTATCTTCTTGAGTCTTTCTTTCATCTTGCAAAGTTGGTGTATGCCAGGGCTCACTTGACTTCTCGTCTTTTCAACTACTCTCACTTCCTGGGTAGGCCCACTCAGTCTCCAAGCATTAAATAGAATTTACATATTGATTATCCCTAAATTTCTATTTCCAACCAGGACTCCACCTCTGTATTCAATTAATGGGCTACTATCTACAATCACTATTCATTATCTCCCACGTAAATCACTAACAGGCAATTAGCCTAGGTCAAATCCAAACTGGAGCTCCAAATTTCTCCCACCAAACTTGCTTCAAACCTTCCAGTTGTTCCAACCCAAAACACTGGAGTTACTTTCTCTCATATTCATAAGCATTCATAAGTCAGTCTTTTTCTCACATTCTTGGTTCATAAACAAATCTGGTTAATGTCACCTGCAATACATAAAGTACCTGCATTCCAAATCTTATCGAGCTCAAGACCTACAATCTCCTGGGATAGAGCAAGCTATGTTTTTGTCCTGGGGAAACCATCCAGCTGCAAGCATGATCATGTAACACAACTTAGATCATGCCAAGACTTAGTCCCAAGTCTCCCTCCACCTCCGTGCTTCCCACCTCACTCAGTGTGAAAGACAGTCTTCATCACAGCTTTTCATGCCCTACAAGACCTCACAAACTACCCTGTACACTCCCACACTTCCACTCTATTACCCATGGTCTGCTTTTCTGGCCCCCTTCACTCACTCATATCTCTTCTCTTCTTTCAAGAAGCTAAAGATGCTGCCACCTTAAGGCTATATTATTCCTTCTTTCTTCAGATTTCTACATGGTTCACTCTTTAACTGGAAGCATTCTTTGACCACCTCATCTAAAATTCAAACCCCTCTTACCAGTCCCCCAATACTTATTCTTCCCTTTGTTTATTTTTTTCTCCTCATCACTTACTGCTACCTTATAAATTTCTTGACTTGGTTATCTCCTCCACTAGGACATGCACTCTGTGAAAGCAGGGTTTCCACTTCTTCCTTTTATTTTTTTGCTCCTAACATTAAAGGTAGTGTGTGATACAGATTAGGGGCTAAATAGTATTTGGTGAATGACCAAATAACTATGCAGAACACCCTTACCCAGGATCTCCTACATCACACTGTCCTAAACACACACTGTTGTGACAGTGATGGGCTTGGTGATATGAATCTCAGAAATTCCAATATAGGGAAAATTTTCAGAGGAAGTGAAATATATATTTCATGATATATAGTGAAAGTATCAGAGGAAGCAGGTGTTCAGATGAAATTGTTCCATTTATTTCTTCTGTATTATTAATCTAGAAGGGCTATGCTTGACTTTAGCATATATATCAAGCTTGATAGGTTAGAATACATCCCCAGAAGTGTGTCTTTAGCTTCTCTTGGACACAATCCACTCTGTCTCTTAGGATCTCACAAAGAACATGAAATAATATTATCTCATTTTTATTGATCTTTGCATTCCAAAAGATTGGAAAATATTTATGTTAAATCAGTATGGCCATTTTTTTAGTGTCAAAAAAGATGAAGACCCTACTTCTAAAAATACAGTAAAGTGAGTGACAGATAGTGGCCTGAATGAAAATAATGGAAGAGGTTGCTTTTAGAAAGGGTGGTGTTTAAAAAGTGATCTTGGAAGCCCAAAATGAAGATGGTGAAACCTTAGAAGGTTTGTGGTAAGGACCTCAGATAGAAGAAAGTGGAAAGTGAAAATGTAATTTTTAAAAATCTGAAAAATGTCAGAGGCTAGATCATATTAAATTGTACTCATGGTACAGTAAGGAATTGAGATGCTTTGGTGTAATGGAAAGCAATTGCAAAGTTCTGAAGAAAGGATGCAATCCTGCTTCTTTCAGGTACTTCTGGCCATGTAGAGAATAACCGGCAAGAGCCAGGATGGTCAGGTTGGTGATGATGGTTTGGATAAGACTTGAGGCACAGCTGATGAGGGAGGCTTTCTCAGCCTGCCAGCCAAACCAAAATTCTTGTCTTCATCTCCTCCCACTGGTGTTACCAGTTTCTTCTCACCCTAGATCTGGCTTTGGTTCACTCTTTGACTGGATTTCCTAATCAAAGTCTAAGTTTGGCAATAGAAAAGAAACTGAAAACAGAGGGGGCAAGTTCTAGAACATTCCATTCAGATGGCATTTTGGTAAAAACTGCTGGAATTCTCCTCAAAAACTGAGACAGGCAACAACTCTGGCTGTTTCCTTTCCCTCTACTGCCCTCGTTGTGAAACCACAGCTCTTTCCTTGATCCACCCATCATGTCTTGACACAGCCTGGCACTCTACTTTAGGGATTTCTAGGTACACAGTTCTGTGGATTCATTACTTTTGCCTCCAAACAAAGAAAAAAAAGCAATAAGTGCTCTTAACATATTTTACAATTTCTCTACCAGAAAGTACTCCACAAATACTAATAAAAATCATTCCCGTTATTCTACTGAATAAAAAGCCTGTGCATTTCTTACAGAGTACTTGTTACAATTTGACTTATGGCAATATTTACTTAGCATGAGTGGCCATTCACTTACTACTTGGCCTTTTGACATTAACCACATTTTAAGCAATGCAAGTGCCAGCATGCATTTGTCTCTGAAAAAAATTCACCAAAGAAATACTAGCATCAACAGCTCATGAATTGCTCCTTTGTTTGTAGAGGATTCTAGAAGCTATCATTGCAAGTAAAAGTAACATAAAAGTACTTGAAACAAATTATTCCTCTTTCTATCAGAAAAGGTTTAATTGTGCCCTACATGCTTATTCCTGTTCTTTTAAAATAGATATCGGGAGGCATGATTGGCCTAGTTTATAAATTAGGTTGCAAACAGGGAAGAAAGAAAATTCTTTCTTTTTTAGAAAATATGATTTTTAAGTTCATTTTAATGTGAAAAAATATTAAATAGCAATGAAACAGTTTCAAAACAGGTTAGTAGGACAGTTATAATAATTATTACATTACATATTGTTGTCTTCATAGTAGTTATTCACAGAACAAGATGCAGACATGATATCTTGTCTAAACAATATTAGTACAAACCTTTCTTCTCCATGAACTAAGAGAAAGTAGCTGTATGTCTATCCTATCTTGTATATTCATATATTTTTTCCACAACAAAATAGTCCTTTACTTATATCCCCCTTTGTGTTTTGTTTTGTCAGAGATGGGTGTCCCACTGCTGTTAGAGAAACCATATTTGGAGAAGTCTTTAAAGGACCTTTAAAAAAGATGATTTAACTTAAATCTGTATTACAACCTGTGATGCTTAACTGCAATTTATTTATTTATTTATTTATTTGTTTATTTATTTATTTATTTATTTATTTATTTATTTATTTATTTGTACTGGAGATTAAACTCAGGACCTTGAACTTGCCAGGCAAGTGCTTATTCTACTGAGCTATCTCCCTAGCCTGCATTATTTTTAAATACAAAGCTAAAGTATACAGTTCTCTAAGAAAACAAAATTTTATCTTAGAGAAGAGTAAGGAAATCTAATGCCAAAACTTATTTTTTTTAGATTTTATTTTTTTATTTTTTGTTATTAACTTTAATGAGAAAAATAGCAATGAGACAGTTTCAAAACAGGTTAGCAAGATGGTTACAATAATTAATACATTACATATTGTTTTCTTTGTAGTAGTTATTCAGAGTACAAGACGCAGCAACTACATTGAGAATAGCAATATATAATATTAGAATCATGCTTGGAATACTTATCATTCTAAATGCATACTAATGTCAAACTTTAGAATGATTCTTTTTTAATTCTAAGAATATTCTGAGTACAGTAGCTATAAGCCAGGGAACTTACAGAAGGTTTGAAAACATTTCTGTTTATTTTTTGTTATTGTTTTCTTCCTTTCTTTCTCTTTTTCTTTTTTTTTTAATACTTCTACTTGAAAAGAGAAAGAAAAGAAGGAAAGATCTATTTTTCTGTAACTCTCCCCTAACCATATAGCTTTAAAAGAATCATGCAATTAGAAAACAGAATGAAATTACATAGAGATGTCTTAATTTCTTTTTTCATTGCTGAGACAAGTTATCCCACACACAAAATTAAACGCAAAAGGTTTATTTAGCTCATAGCTTGTAGAAGTTTCAGTCCACACTTGGCTGGCTCGAAGGCAGGGTGATTTGACAAAGAAAAACAATTCATGGTGGGTAGAAGACAGCAAAAGCAACAGGCCAGACAAACCTCTTTTTTGTCCCTTATACTGTATCTATTCTACTAGGATTAGAGCAGTACAAATCCAATCAGTGGATTTATCCAGCAATCACCCAGCCTTAATCCCAGTACCCATCACCCAAGTATCATACTACAAATCCATCACACACTTTAGATTCAGCCACCTCCAAAAGAAAAAGCCCTATGACTACATGAGGCTTTAGGAGTACATCTTGACACAAGCCATAACAAACTCCTCGGAACCACCAGAAAGCAGTGTGTACATCTGATATTTTTTAGTAGTCAGTGCTACCCAAAACACTGCATTCTGATTCTTCAGCTACACACAACAAAGACACTCCTGCCTAAAGTGACTTACTAAGAAGAATAAGAAAATTATTATAGGGATAGGGAAGGAAATTCAAAATTGTTTATTCCCATGCTCTGGTGAGGTAATGCTTCAGCATCCATTTGTATGCACCTCCCATCACGATTTGATGGCTACATTTAAATGAGCTTCAAAGTAAATAAGGAAAAGATAAAGCTGGAGCTTGTTCACAATTATATCACTTGTTTCCCAACTACACCAAAGCAAAACGCCATGCAGACTTCTTAATGAGTGAAAGGGGAGCATATATTGGCAGAATCACTTTAATTGATGGGACACTTGCTTGTCTCTAGAAATGATGTGTTTATGTGTCATTTTGTAATGAGCAAAGCAGCAATAACAGTTGTGCAGGAGGAAGATAAATTGGAATCTAAGACAAATAATGGGCTTTACAATTGAAGGCAATCCAGAGGATGACAAAGAACACTCAAATACGACAAGCATTTTGATGTCGATAAATTCCACAGACGTGTCTGTCTTCTCGCCTTATTTTCTCTTTTCTCTCCCCCCCCTTTCTTCCTAATACAGCTATGGAGCAGAGCTCAACAGGCATTTGCAGTATTCAATGCATGGCTTTATTTCAACTTCATGAATACATAAAGAGCAGAGTTGGCAACTCAGAGAATTTTTTTTCTTTTTTAAAGCTATACTGTTACTATTAAGAAAAATACTGTTTCTACTTGATATTAATTTTGAAAAATAAATTTATTTATTTATTTATTTGATGTTGTACTACACAACTTGGGCTCATAGTAATCCCCCTGTCTCAGCTTCCCAAGCACTGGGATTATAAATATATGCCACCATGCCCAGTTTTGGGGCTGGCACAACACTCCTGGGTTTCTTGGGTCAACATAACATGCAGTACTGGGGATCAAACTCAGACCCTTGAGGTTGCCATGCAGGAGCTTATACTGCAAAACTATCACCCCAGCCCAATAGTGTTTCTATTTACAGCCACATCTCTCTATTTTCAGACCATATTCGTGTTCCTCTTAGACCTCTGTGGACACAGCAGTAGAAAACTGGGATGCAGTTCAGAGGCAGGGTGCATGGTTAACTTGAGAAAGGCCCTGGGTTCAACTCCAGAACCAAAAAAAGAACCTGTAGTGGAACAGCATGTTGAGGTGTCTTAATTTTTAAGTGTGATTAAATCAGTGTGTTCAAAGATTTTCAGTTAAAAATATTCAAATTTCTTTGTTCTACCATCAATGTATTCATATATGTGACATCTTCTGTAAGTTGTAGGAAAAGTGAAAATGAAAACTTCTTGTAGCCTGCAGAGCTGACTTGTGCACTTAGGCAGTACTGACTTGGAAAACGGAAATCTTAAAATGCTGAAAAGCTATATTTGAATACTGGATCAAATCAGAGAGGATGTCTTCAGGAAGCTACCAGTTCCAAAGACCATTTTGAGAAATTTACAGAACTGGAAAGGGGCATGCTAGGTAACTGCATGATAAATCTTTGTTTGAGATTTTTTGTAAATCAATATACTTCATCTAGTCAAACAAATTATATAAATATAATATATATATAGTATATATATAAAGTAAATCAAATTTCAAAACAAAATAATAGAATAAATATAATAGTTAAGACATTGAGTATCATTATCCAATAGAAGTTAATCAATATATAATATACTGGCATAAAAAATTCTCCAAATGACATTAGCACAAACCTTTCTTTGCAATGAACCAAGTGAAACTAGTAGCAAAACTATCTTGTTTTTTGTCCTTTTCCCTTCCTTTCTTTCCCCTTTCCCCTATTCTAGCTCCTTTTACCTTTTCAAAAATTTCTTCCAATTGAACATCTATTATGCATTTTGGATCTTATTTACACTTTCAGTTCCTCACATCAAGGAGACAATGTGATGTTTACACATGTGAGTCTGATTTGTTTCACTTAGGAGTGTGGTCTCAAGGTGTATCCATTTATATGTGTAAAAGTCTCAAGTTTACCCTGCTTTATGGTTGAGTAGTACTCCATTGTATAAAAAGACCATCTATATCACTGTGGCATGATGTTTATAATTCTTCTGGGAAGATAGGCAGAAGGGAAATATCTAGGTCAAATAGGACCTCTAGGCAACAAAGACAAGACAGGAGGTACCACAATCCATGACTAAAAGTTACATTACAAAGCTACTATAATAAAAATATCATGGTACTGGCAATAAAGATAGATGAACAAAGGATCAATGGGACAGATTAGAAGATGCAGACACAACTACAAACACACCCAGTCATCTTATCTTTGACAAAGCAGCCTAACATGTTCACTGGAAGAAAGATAGATTCTTTAGTAAGTAGTTCTGGAAAAACTAGCTGTCTGTATGACAGAAACTAAAACTAGACCCATGTCTATCACTATGCACTAAACTAAAATTGAAACAGATAGAAGATCTAATATTAAGACAGAAGCACTATATTTCCTGGAAGAAAAAAAAATGGGATTCTTGAAGATATTGATGTAGGCTAATATTTCATGACCAAAATCCCAGTTGCATGTGAAATACTACAAAGAATCAACAACTGGGTTCTTTTCATTTTATTTTTTTTTATTTTTATTTATTTATTTATTTATTTTTGCCATAATTTTATTGATAAACAAATAGTAATGAGACAGTTTCAAATCAAATCGGTAGGACAGTTTCAATAACTAACACGCTGCATACAATCTTCTTAGTGGTTAATTGATGTACAAGACGCAGACCTGACATCCAATTTACAAACACCATTAGAACAAATCATTCCATTCATTAAGAGAATGTAACTACATATCTATCCCAACCTCTCTGAATACACAGATACAAAATGGACATTCAACTGTATACCATTTTTTTGTTAAGTTTCGTTATTTGAATATTATAGGTGTGTAAACTCAGCAAAACATTCCAAAAGAGTCCAGCAGCCCACAATAGTATTGGGTCTTCCGCTTCACTGGAAATGTCACAAATTGATGACCTGAGTCCCTTACAGCTCAATGTAACAGCATGGCTTTACTTCTTATATTTCGTTTTTATACTTTTCTTCTGGATGGTTAAGACCAAGGTAAAGCAGGACCTATGCAACAAGAGTTGTAGCTTTTGGGTCTGAGAAGGTCAGTAAAATCCCCTCAGCATTCATCCTGAGATCCTGTACCTCAGATTGTAGAACCTTTGTCAGTGTCAGCCATGTGGATGAGTCACGGCCATTGCTTGGCCAATGTGCTCTCTGTGAAAGTCTGAGAGAATGTTTTATCTCTATGTGACTCTCCTTGGGCACACTCTACATCATCGATCACTTTCCTCTTTGGCCCCATAATCTCCTTGATCAGAAAATTTGGGACACTACTGAGTTACATGACATTACAGTACAAGTTCTCATATGTCCTGAGTCTTAATTGACCTTAGAAGGCTAGGGCTAAAATGTTGGCTTTCCTTGCAGCCCTCCTTTTTCTTTAATTTTGGTCTGCAAACTTAGGTTGTTAACCATCCAGAAGACAAGCTTATTGTTATTATCAAACAACTTAGGCTGTTAAGCTTAATCTCACTATTTGTCTGCATATCAAACATTTTAGGCATAATATGGAACAGGTATTTTTCATCAAGTATTGATATGTTGAACTTTAAGTCTCCACAGAATATGATAAAAACATTTAAAAATTAGATTATATTTTAAAAATAGGCATAAAGAATTATATACTTCTCATGTTTGCACATAAGTCCAAAAATCTCACCATATACAACCTTGAAACAGGACAGTCCCACGATTTTCCGTTTCCTCTCTCTTGCTTTCCTTCACCACTCCCTTCTTCTTGAACAACCACCTACCCAGTTCTTTTCATTTTAAAAAGCTTTTTCACAGCAGGATAAATTACCAATAGAGTAAAAAGCCCTCTAAGTAGGAAAAAAAATTAACCAGTTGTCCTTCAGACAAAGGACTAATATCTAGAACATATGAAAAACTTAACAGTATCAGACCTCCTAACACAAAGTCCCAATCCAAAAATGGCCAGCAGAGATGAATATGCGCTTCTCAGAGGAAGTGATATAGATACCAAATAAAGGTGTGAAAGAAATAGTCAACATCACTGCTCACTGAAGGGATGTCTATTAAAACAACACTGAGATTCTATCTCACTCCAGCAAAAATGGCTGTCATCAAGAAATCTACTAATAACAAATTCAAAGCATCAGAGAAGAAAAAAATTGAAAGTCTCTAAAGGGAACCTCATGGTTCATTTAGAGCAGCTCTCATGACTGTCACATTATTTTCAAAATTTCTGTATTTTTCTGAGCAAAGAAGTAGCCATGTACCTGTGTTTCTTAATGTCATTGATTCCATTCTTCAGATTTCCCAGTCTTTCTGTTGGATTTTGCCTGAAATATTTTTTAAAATATGATTATACTTGAGTAAATTTTAAATTAGAATATAATGTTATTTATTAATTCACTCATTTCACATTCAACCAGTTCCTACTGTAGATCAGACAGCTGAGTATAGGGAGTTGAAAAGATGTGGCCCACATTTTTAAATGAGCTATGAATAAAATGCTTAATAAGTACTATCATGATAACTGTTGAGAAAACCAGGGAAAGCTTTAGAGAATCATTCACATCTAGGTTGAAATTTTAGAAGCACGAGTGAATTCCTACAGACTCCCTATACCTAGGTTTTATATTCTAAATTTACTAAATTTTAATAAAGTTGAAATCTGGGGGAAACTGCAGCAGTAAAATAAAGCTGAGCAAATAATTTGAAAGTCTCCTATTTTCTGATAAATTATTTTTAACAGTAAGAAATTTGAAGTAATATAAGACTTGAAGCATACTTTAAAAAATAAGGATCAAAACAGGACATTCAGTAATATTTTATCTTTTTCCTGCAAAATAATGAGATTATGTTAACAAGCCTAAGTTTGTTTTATGGGTTTTTTTTTTGTTGTTGTTAGTTTTTGATATTTTTTTTGAAACAAGTTCTCAGTATGTAGTATTGCAGGCTGGCCGTTAACTTGCAAACTCATGATGTTCCTCATGCCTCAGTTCTGCAAGTGTTGGTATGACAGGCACATGCCACCATGGCACTAACCTAATGTCTGATTCTTTTTTTCTGCTAAAACAAATAAAGATGATTCCTGAAGGAAACTTATACAATTCCCATCTCTTTAAAGTTTTCATAGGCATTGTGATCATGTAACCTGTGATGTAAACTTAAGCTCCTTATGATACCAAGCAGACAGTAAGTATACTTAATTTTAAAATGTACAGAAACAGAATCTGGACCTTCATACTCTGTCCAAAACAATGAGCCACAAATTGTCATTCTCACCTGCAAAGCCTCCGAATCAAGTCTTCAGGTCGTCTTGTTATCTTTCTGGGAAAATCCATTTTCTCAATTCCTTTGAGAATTAAATTGTAGGTCATCATTTGGTCAATCCCAGAAAAGGGAGGGCTGGATCAAAGAACAAAAACTACACTAAGACTAGAGTCTGAGACACCTTGGGAATTCTCTTTGTTCCTTTCTCTCTTTCTACCTTCTTATCTCTTTCCCCTGTTCTTCTTCTTCCTCTCCTCCTCTTCCTTATTAGTTATTTTGTAGCAAATTCAGATATGTACTAGAAAGTCATTTCATTAATTTTCCATCACTGTAATCACACACACAGGTGTATGTCAGGTGGCCATTGTCACTAAGGAAAAAACTAAAAGAGGTACAGAGAACAGTCATTCTTTCCATATATGGAACAGGAAAAGCCACGGTACTGCACTGATAGTGGAGTGGAGGGTCTAGTGATGGACTGAGGACACCACTAGAATAAGCCACACAGCTCTCTGTGGGCAGGAGCTGGGGACAGGAAGTGCAGGGGCTGGAGACAGGAAGTACAGAGGCTGTACATGGGGATGGCCAGCACGTTCTGGTGTGGTGGGGACTGTGAGGAGGCAGAGGAGTGCGTGCAGTGAGTAAGCAGGGAGGAATGTCGGTGACACAGCAGTGTCGTATACACAGTGGGCTGCCGTAAGGCTTCAGGAAGTATTTTGAGTCAGTGATTTAGTTTATAGCAACCAGAGTCAGCATTTTAAAGGACAGAGAATAAACTGTGATGGGGGAGTAGGAAGAAGGCTTTGTAGCCTGGTGGAGGGTAGTACAGTTGAAGGTGGGAAAGTGGTGAGATGTATTTGGATTCTAGTTCTATCCAAAAAGTGAAATGGCCTGGATATTTTTGTGCCCTCAAATCCTTAAATGTGAAACTCAAATTCCAGTGCGATGGTATTTAGAGGTGGGTGTTATGGAAAGTAGTTAATTAGGTCATGAGAGTGGTGCCTCTCTAAGCAAAAGGCAGAATGCTGACTGGCCATCTTTCTATGTTATGAAGATTAAACAAGAAACTGAAGTTTGGGAGTTAGAAGAGAGATCCCCCCAGGTGCCCTGATCTTGGACTTCCAGCTTCTGAAACTGCAAGAAATGTATATTTTCTGTGTAAGCCACCCAGTTTATGGTCTTTTTTAAGAGCAGCCTGACTATGACAGATGGCTTGCCAATGGAATGTGCTGAGGGGGTGAACATGGCTTGTGGGAGAAAAAGAAGATTCAAGTGTTTGGGCCTAGATGGCTACAGAATGGAGTTGCCAGCACTCAGAGAAGGACAGGGGTGGGAGTGAGTGTGTCTGGACGTGCAGGGACCCCTCAGGCCTATGTGGTAAAGATGTGGTCACCAGTCTGGGGCACAGTTGGGAGGGGCTAGCACCTTAGGAAATGGCTTAGTTACGCAGGGTGCACTTTTGAAGAAGGGGCTCTTTCTCCCTCTATCCTTGCTCTCTATCCCTTCTTCTCTTCCTTCACCTCACCCTTCTTCCCTTCCTCTCTCCTTCCTTTCCTTCTTCCTGGACACTAGAAGTAAACAGTCCTCCTCCACCACATGCTATTGCCAAAACATACTGTCCTTCCACAGACCCAATGCAATAGGACCCTGTGGCCATAGACTGAAACCAAAATTGTGAGTCACAATAAATCTTTCTTTCCAAGAGCTTGTTTATCTCAGATAGTTTATTATAGCAACAGGAAACTACTAATACGGTAGATGTGCAGAGCAAATTATAGGGGAGGGAATTCAGAGTCACGATCTGAACATTCATATGGAGATGCCAAACAGCTCCTGGGTTCAGAGAAGAATTCAGGGTTGAAATAAGATTAAGGTCATCAGATTGTACTGATGGCTGTGCCACTTCATGTCACCCAAGGAGCAGTGAGTGGTCCAATGTTGGATTATCAGAAAGGTGAGAACATTCTAGCAATGGAGACTGAGAAAGTGTGACATGTATTGGACAAGAGGAGGGAGGTCCTAGATGACATCCTAAGAGAATATTACAAGGAAAATCTTGCTAGGATGAATAAAAAAAGACTGTGAATTGACCACTGAAATCGGATAACATTTTATTTAAAATTCTACTTTGTTTTTATAAACTTTCATGTCTATTTTCTCATCTAATTTTTAACAATTAAAGATGATTTTAACCACTCTCGCATTTCAGCCATATTTGACACCTTTTGATACCATATTGAGAGATCTTGCCATTAAGGAGAAAACTGAAACAAAGGAGGCAGGTACAGCAGTTTTTCAATACTCTATATATCATCTGTGAGAATATAAAGTAAGAAACAAAAAAATTGGTATGATATGTGTGTGTATGTGTGTGTGTGTGAGAGAGAGAGAGAGAGAGAGAGATGTACAATGATATTACTTTATTCTGTTCTTTAGTTCTTTCTTCATTTTCCTTCAGTACTTGATACCTTATAAAGTTTAGGGCATTTAAAATGAACTTTTCTCCTGCCCTACCCTGAAAACATTGCAAAAACTGTTTCCCAATTATTTTATGACACTCAATGCCACATTCGCAATTCCAAGTTATTAGACTTTCCTCCTTCCTTATTTCCTCACTTTATTTTCCTGCTTGTAATAATTTATTCCACGGGCTGAAGATGGAGATGTATATTCACCAGTTACCTACAGGAACCACCTTATATTTCTCAAAATGCCACTGGAATTTCTAAGACGATGAAATAAATTCTTGAAGTAAGTTTTCTCTCCTTTCGTTCATAATCATAAGCAATGAATGTTTGAAAATTATCACACACAGCATAAAATGGCATTTCTTCTCCGTCCAGTGCATGTGAAGAGAATGCAGGCTCAAGTTCTAGCACAGCTATTGGCAGTGTAAAAAGTTTAGCAAGAATTGGTGGGTTGGGGGCTCAGCATTAAACCATTCGTCTAACAGGCTGGGGACTCTGGCTTTAATCGCTAACAATAAAACAAAACAAAACATACAAAATGTAAGAGGAGCCCATGGAGCTCTCTTTTAGTAAAACACATGTTCAGACTTGTATCACCATCGATAGACACTTTCCAGTATTTGTTACACACTCCATATGTGAATGTTGAGGTTAAGGATGAGAATGCTGGGCTATAAAGGGTTATAAAGATGGTCATAAAACCCATTGTGCATGCTGGAAGGGACACCACGTTGAGAGCCCAAGGCTCTGGGATCAGATTACTGGGCTTACGCAGGGAACTGCTCACCTGGCTTTGTAACTCATACAATATGAACCATAAAATGACCATAAAAATTTTAAATCATAAAAAATCTCTTGCTTTATCTTCCACACAAGTCCAAGAAAACTAATTTAGAGAACACAAGTAGAAGTGCCCTATAAACTGTTTTAAAGATGTGGTTAACATTACTTCGTGTGTGTGTGTGTGTGTGTGTGTGTGTGTGTGTGTGTGTTTTAAATGTTGTGGACCTTGGACTCACTCATATAGTCTTTTAATCTCTTTGGGAAAGGCAATTCAATTTTAACTGCCAAGACACCTGCTGCGTCTTGTTCTGTTCATTAGCACCTCTAGAAATGGGTTGATGGAAGATTAAAATTTAAATCCAGCAATGTGATTTCTCTTAGCATTTCTAGCTAATTATATGTCAGGAAGATGAGAAAACAGGACTAAATATAGTTTGATTGATCAGTGGTTGAACTGCTGTAGGAAAATAGCTTTGCTCATTTATTTAAAAGAGAGCAAGAGAGAGAAATAAAATGATAATGTAGCCCCAAACATTCATTCCAAATCTTTATCCTTCTCTTTATTTTTATGTGGGATTATCAAAATCTTCCCAAACTTAACATGAGATCTATAATAATGGCTCTTAGAATTTTGGATAAAACAGTAACCCTACAGTCCATATTTATAACCCTATATTTGTGGAATCTTCTCTCCATGTGATAAACTTGTCAGACTATTAGACATGAAAGTGTAAAGTAGAAAAGTAACCAACTTAATAAGAAGTAATTCTGACATGTTTTTGAATATTTTTTAACATAAGCAAATTATTTTTGTACTTTTCTAAAGAGAAAGCTAAACAGAAGGTGAAGGTACACACTTACTTGCCTGTCAGGAGCTCATATACTAGAATTCCCAGGGACCAAAAATCCACACTGAAGTCATGTCCTTTGTTGAGAATGACTTCAGGTGCTACATACTCTGGAGTCCCACAAAATGTCCATGTTTTCTGTCCAGATCCTATTTTCTTAGCAAACCCAAAGTCAACCTGGAAAAGAATGTCAAAGAAAATTTCAGGGACAACAGAATTTATGCTCCATTCTACTCATCTTCTGCTTGCTTCACAGATCTTTCTATACTCCTACAATTTCCTTCAGTGCCTGGAGGAGCAGACACAGAAACAGACTGGGACAGGGGCAGAGGCCGAGGTTGAGACCGAGACCGAGACCAAGATAGAGACAGAGGGAAGGGAGGCTGGGCGGATATGTATCCTTTTGCAAGATAAAATGTAAATCTATTTGCTTCAGAGAAAGTTATACACATGTGTGTGTGCATATCTCTATGTTCATCTCCCCTAGAAGACAATTCAAATTGGTTGTTAAACTCCCAACAAACAGTACTCAAAATTTTTTCGATTCACTGGTGGTATTCAGTGAAAAATAGAAGTGGGGAAGTGACAGAACCCTGTGCACTTAAAGTGCCATCACTGGCATAAAAGCAACAGCAAAACTGAGTTTTGGAAAGGAACAGAAAAGGCTACTGCTCAGAGGGGAGTCTTCAGTCTCTGAAGAGGCTTTAAACTCAACGTACACAGCATCTGCCTCCTATACATTTTGGTGATCCAGAGCAAGATCAGCAGCACCATATTTTCATTTTGGCTGGGCTTCGCACATAGGCAGTCTCTCTCAGCAAGGGGGTTGGTGGGCAGTGTCTGTGTTGACTTATTTATTCTGAAAATATACATTCATCATCCACTCAAGGCCAGGCATTGTGACAGATTTATACATACAGAATTGACTCTGAGATGCTCAGAGTTCTAGGATGTTGTTGGGTGATGACCTCCAAGGCTGTCCCTAACTAGGGATTTGGAACTCTCCAGGTTAAGGATTCAGTCTCCTTTGCTCTGTCTTTTCAGGGGCCCCTTCCAATGCCCTGAGCCTGCAGCAGTGAACTGCAGAGGAGCCAGCAAAGAAGGCTGAAGCGGCAGGAGCCCCTCACTGAATTGAGGCAGTGTATGCACTGAACACCTTCCCTGCAAAAACAAACACCAAGCTCCTGGCACAGAGGTACTGAGCACGAACTTTTCATCTCTGTGATACACAGCTATTATTTTAACAAAACCACCTTCCACCCTCCTCAAGTAAACAGGCACAAATATTGTCCCTGGGCTTCAGTGTTCACATTTTAATACTTTCATTACACATGGACAATCTTAGTAAAAGGGCATTAGTCTTGACTAAAAAAATTAAATAAACAAAGTTAACATATCAAAATAAGCTCTTGCCTAAAAAAGTCAGTAAGCTATAAAATTCAGCCCTTATTTATTTATTCACACATTAACATTTAAAGTTTCAGTTTTACTTTGAATAAACCTCTTAGGAAATTCACTCTTTTACTGATACTTCTAGTACATATCGCACAACGAGAAGAATTTCCATACTGGAAAATGAGAATCTAAATAGTCTAATTTGAAGTAGGCTTTACTATTTTCTTTCATCTGTACAAAATGTTTCACAATGCTTACTTTTAAGAGACATCTGGGAATATTATAAAATTAAGATCTGTGCCCAGCTGAGATTAGCACATCTACTTATTCCACAGAGAAGGAACAATATGAAAATTGTAGCTAATTTTATAGACTGAAATTTAAGCGACAAGCAAATAATGCTTATAATTACATTTGTACATACAAATGTATAAAATATTATATTTTGTTGGTTTATAACAGCTTCTCATTTTTTAAATGCATTGAATATTCCTTTAAGTGTACTAGAAGTTCATTAGCTGCCTAGAACAGTTTTTCTAGCTCTAAAAGTGGTAATGCTTTAATTTGAATTGCTGGTTTTTCTCCTGTAATAGTTGTATAGTGGCCTAAAAGCAGGCAATAAAGATATTTCAATTTCAATATTCACGAAAATATATCTTTCTTTAATCTTTTTTGATTTTATCAATTTTTCTCTAATTCGTTTGGTTATAGCAAAACTATATTCATATCAGAGAATGACATCAAGCATAGAAAGGTAGTATCAGTGACGATAGGACATCAAACCATGACATATGCTATGAAGAAACATACAGACTTATGTAGGAACACAGAGAAGTAAAAATCGTGCTTGAAATAATGTGACTAGGATAAAACTACTCTGTGGAATCGGCATTTGAGCAGAATTGAGTAGAAATGTGAGATAAGAGAAGGGTTCTGTAGATATCTGAGGAAGAATAGTGGGGCCAACAGATCGAGCTACTCCAGAGGCCCTGAGGTGGGAAGAGGTGGCGAGCTCAAGGCCCGGTCAGAAGGCCAGAGGGGCAGGAACAGAATCTGAGCAAGAGGTAGAAGCAGCGAGAAGGGCAGATTCTGGAGTGGACTTCAAAGCCACAGGAAGAGCTTTGGGCTTTTCTTCTAAGTCATTATAAGATTAAGAAAAAGGGAAGTGGTGGCAAATGATTTATGACCTAAAGTGATCATTTCAGGAAACAAGTCTGCACAATCAGCCCCCTTATCCGCACATGCCACTAGTGAAACTAAGCTTGCAAGAAGACTTCTGGAGAAGTTACACAGAAGTCATCATTTGTCTCTATGAAATTCCCAATGATTAAAGATGACTTACATTAAACTAAAAGCTTAAAAGCATTATGTCTCCAAAGATTTTAATAAGTGAGAATATTTTAAGATACTTCCAAATCTGCAGCTGTGATTATATAATTTAGAAACAGGAAGATTATCATTGTGGCTTGCTGGAGCTGGTGTGCAGGAAGCACACACCTTTTCCCAGAAGTTTTTCTCTAGGTCAGTAAATTTGTCAGCTATTGGTTCTCCCAGTCACATAAAAATGGACACAAAATGACCAGTCTAATTAAGCCAGATGATTCATGAAGACACAACATTCCACAAAAATATTTATGTGGCATTTTTAGGGCACTTTCTTTACCCAAGTCTAGACAAGGGTGGAATGGAATCTGTTTATTCTGTCTTCCAACAACCCAAGTTGATTTAATGTCCTTCTGATACTCATGTTCACCCTCTGAAAGGGCAATGAGGGGTGGCTTCCACAAAGTGGAAGGGTTAAGGAGGGGGTCCAGGGGTCATTCCCAACATTGGCCCGTCCCTTGAGGGACAAGGTGACTCCACTGAAAGAATCCAAGTATTTAGCAGAAGTTAGGTGAGATGAAGGCCAGATCTGCATGCACAAGGGTGAACTGGAACAATCCTTTGAGGGCCACCGCTTCTTTGAATCCTTCCTTGAATTAAGAACAAATCTCTCTCTCCTGTGAGGTTCTATAACACTGTTTCTATAGCTAGGTGTATAGAAGATCTAGTTCCTTGAGACAAGACAGCCTGTCTATTAACTCTGTATTTGTAACACAGCAAGACTTATTGTGTTGGGTGAAAAAAATGAAGAAATAGCTATTATTAAGGTCATGGATACTTATTTCCAAGCTTCACAGACCCACCTTGCCATAGGTAAGGTGCAAGGAAGTAGTAGATATTTCAGGAAAAGACAACAGCATGTGTTAAGCATGTAAGTTTAGCCATTACATTATCAATACAACTGATGATACTGATGATGACTTTCCAATAGAACATGTGTTGGAACAGATCATTATTTTTATTTTTGTTTTTAAAATGTGGAATATATATATATATATATATGACAAAGTACAAGTCATAAGGCATGAAAAAAAATAAAATCCTCCCTGGACTCCCACCAGTTAAATTTCCCGCATAAAATCTCTGCTCCTCTCAGGTGGTCTTCTTTCCTATATAAAGAGGTCACCACCACCCTGACATTTGGATTTATCATTTGTTTGTACTCATCACTCATTTCTAATTTTACCACATATCTGATATTCATAAATATGATATAATTTTTATTTTTAACACTTTCAATAGATATTGTGATATAGTTTGAGAAACTGCCTTTTTCATTCAAGTGAATTTAATCCACACTGAAATCCATTTATTTTCACTGTTGTGTCACATCATTCTGCTCCAGTCGGACAGGTATCTTGTTTTCCATTTATGTCATTACAAATATATTTCAATTCACATCATTTTTCATCTTATATAATGGGCATGTATAAGACAGTAGACATCAACTCAGCATATAACATGCCCAAATTTACTAGATATTGTAAACTTACTTTTAAAAAGGATTGTTCCATATTATTTCCCTCCTCACTAATAGTGTATAAGAGCTGTGATTATCCCATATTCTGTGCATCATTTGGTAATATAAACTTTTTTACTTTTTTCATCTATGCATGTGAGGTCACTGTGGTGTTAACTTTTATTTCCTCCATTAGTACTGAGTTTGAGCTATAACATTATACACTGTTATATCATTCACTGTCACAGCTAAGAGAAATTTCCTTCCACCATGTTCTCCTTATTTGTCTTTAGAAATATCTTAGCTATTTTTGGCCCTTTGCTATTCTACATAAACTTAACCATCAGCTTTCCAAGCTTCATGAAAAGCTTTGGTTGAATCTCTCTTAGGAGTATATCAAAACTGTAGATCAACTTGCCAAATACTGGTATCTTTAGGATACTGAATCTTCCTGTGTTTAAATAGAGTGCATCATTGAGTTATCATATACAATGCCAGATACTGCAACAAATATATCAAAAAAGGTACAAAAACTTTGACTCAACATAATTTACTTCTTCCACACATAATGGTTTTCCTGAGCCGCAAATGGATCTCCTCTAACATTGGTTCAGGGATTCAGATGAAGACTCCTTCTAGCACAGTGCTCTGCCATCTTATTAACTTTTCTCATTGCTGAGACAAAATACCCAACATCCAAAATTAAAAGAAGAAGGGTCCGCCTCAGATCATGATCCACAATTCTCCAGTTCCAATAGGGTGGCGTGGCCAAGAAAGAAACCCTCCACCACAGGCAAAGGCAGAAGGCAGCCGGTGGCCACAGCCGTTGCCCTTCTGTCCCCACACTCTCTCCATGCCTCACACACTTAGGAAGAGGAGCATTCACTCCTACAGTCGGCCTTCCCATCCTCCACACCCACAGCTATGCCAGACCAGGCAGTGCACGACTCTGGTAACCACACGCCCTTATTCCCAGCATGACATACTTCAGATCTAACCACCTCTGAAAGCCCACCCATGCCTGCATGAGGCCCTGGGGGACCCTCTAGACACAGTCATGGCACCTACTAAATTCAAATCAAGTGTTTGTTGGCAACAAGCCAGAAAAGAAAGCATAGAGACCCACTCTACCAAACTTTTATAGGTGAAGATTTTAGCAGTGTACATCAGCTTGCTAAGATTTCACTTGCTAGAATGGTCACAATAACCAGGAAAGAGGGCCAGGATAGGCTGTTTCGCTCTGAAACCAGAAGAGGAGAGAATGAGTCACATCACCTACTATTTTAAGTCTTTTAAAGATCTTTCTATAAGTTTTTACAAGTTCCTCAATAAAACTCCTACACATTTTTATTAGACTGAGTTCTGCACACTTTTATTTATGTGTTTATTTATTTATGCATTTATTTATTTTTATTTTAGGGAAGGGTCTACAGGGTGTTCAGGGTCTCACTACTAAATTGGACTCATAGTGATCTGCCTGTTTACAGCCTCCCAAGAGCTAGGATAACAGGTGCACGCCACGACGCACAGTCTCAATTGCCATCTCAGCGTGTCCTGGGGGGTGAGGCTGGCACAGCAGGCCTGGGGATGGAACCCCCTGCCCCTGCACCTGCTTGCAGGTGCTTTAATCCACTGAGCTATTTGGCCAGCGCTTGGCTACATTTTATTTTCAAGCTTTCCATAAATGACATCTGTATTTCTACTAACCAACTGTGGGGTTTTTTGGCATCTTCAACTGCAGCTTTATTAAGAACTTTATTCCTGCAACCATGTTAGAAACCTTCAGCCTAATATTCTGAATTTTGATCATGCCATCTTGTTATTTTTATTGTTTACTTTTCAACCTGTTCTAAGATTATTTTTATCTTATTGCATTGAGTAGAAATTTCAATAAACACTGAACACAAATATATTTGCACTAACTTTTAGGATAATATTTCTAAAATTTCAGCCTTATGCGCAGTGTTTTTCAATTTTATGAGGCGTCTTTCACCAGATTCATAGAATGTATTTCTCCCAACCATAGTACATGTGTTACAACTGATGAACCTATGTGTTAACCCCATGGTCACCCGAAGTCTATTCTATACACTGGGACTCACTCTTGATGTTGTATATTCGTTTCCTTTTTCCATTTTGGAGGCTAGGAGCAGAATATATTTATTGGGGGAATAGAAAGCTCTTGTCTAGGGCTGGGAAGATGGCCCAGTAGAATAAGCACTTTCCTGGCAAGTACAAGGGCCTGAGTTCAATTCCCGGTTCCACAACAACAACAACAACAACAACAACAAAAAATGTTAACTTTAGAAGCTTGAGTGGCATGCACTGTACAGATGCACACCATTATACTCAGAGCCTTCTCAGACCCTGTGGTGAGGTCTGTCCTACCTGCCAGCTGCACTGTGAGGGCCCTTCTCCTCCTCCATTAGCCACAGCCCTGCCCTCATCTGTTTTGTTCAATGTCAGAAGAATCTTCTGAAAAATGTGATGACTTAAAATTGTACCCAAAAATCAAGAAGCCAGAGCCCATGTCCAACCTGTTACTTCTCAGAAATGCTCATGATTCTAAATTTACAGTGAGAAGAAGTGGAGGAAGATAAGCCATCGCCCCAGGACCTCTGAGAATTGGCTGCTGTTTCTTTTCCAAGACAGTCAGGTAGTTAGGTAGAAAAAGATCTGTAACCAGGAGAGAACACTCGTCCTTCTTACTGCATCAGTATTCTAGACCCCCCAATTAGAAGTGTCCCCAAAGAGAAAGGGTCTCTCCCCACTGTTCAGAAGTGAGCAGTTCATGCACAGGTGCCGAAAGTGAGTTGTGGTGGGGGAGCAGGAGCCCGTGGAATTTAGGGTTATTGCGGAGGCTGTGGAGATGATGGTGTGACTCCTGGAAGCCAGCTGGCGTC
>NW_004524744.1:4744275-4771633 GCF_000260255.1 Octodon degus
GAAGCTCTCTGTTTCAAGGATTTTTACATAGTAAAACCATGTGATGAGGTGGGTTTAAGGTGGAAAACAGGGGAACTTGCTTACGTAGGCATGAGGTGGGACAAAACTATAGTCAACCAATAAGGTTACAAGTACCATTGCTCCGACAAAATTGATTAAATCCAGGATCAAATGGGGAAGTGAGTCACTTAGAAAGTGGGCATGAATACAGAACAGGGGCTCTTCCTGTTGGGTATGAGTTGGTGACTCTTTCTGGCTCTTTCATGGTTATTGGTACTTATTTAGAATATCAATCCCTGGTGCCCATCCCTAGGAAAGTATGTGGCTGCACTTGTTTACTCTTTTGTCTTGAGGTCTGGCCCACAGCAGGAGTGTCTGTCTCTTCCAAAATTACAGTCACTAAACTATAACTGGGATAAATTTCTCTTCACTCACTCCTTTTAGTTATGACTAAAAGCTTAGCTTTTGTCCTGAAGAGATTTGTTTTCCCCATCTAGATACGGCAATATATTCAAGTTGCCAACTAATCAAAATGATGCTGAGACTGATTTTAACTAATATGATACATGTTATTCATGTATAAAACTTAGAATATTTCATTGGTCAAAACAGATCTCCAAAGGCAGGGGAAAGTCCTGTCAGGGCAAGACACTGGCTGTAAAGTATCAAACAGCTTTGGGCCTACAAGAGCCAGGCCATTGAAACACAAAACTCTGAGCCCCTGTGTTAAAAGGAAAAGTCCTTCAGCAGGGTCCTTTGCTTACAGTGGGGGCTATATCCAAAACATGGAATGGGACATCGGTTTAATCTGACTAAATGTTCTCTTACTGCAAATATTGTGTGAATTTCTAAATCTTAAATTCAAAAGTAAAGTTAGTAAATTTTGAGTTCAAAAACATACAAGGCCAGATAGCTCAGCAGACTAAAGCTCCTGCTTCGGAAGGAGCAGGAACTGGGGTTTGATCCCTGGCCTGTCATGCCAGCCCCACCCCTGGGGCATGGCTGAGATGGCGAATGAGACTGGGCATCTTCCTCATTTTCTCTTTGCTCAGTAATTCATTTCTTTTAGCACTGAGTAGTGTTCCATTTTTTTGACTAACCACACTTTATTCATTCAGTGACTAAAAGGCATATTGTTTGTTACCAAGATTTAGCAATTATAAATAAAAAGTGCTAGCAACATCTGCATAAGCATAAATTTTAAACTCCTTTGGGTAAAGGCAACACACATGACTGCTGACAGACAGAGTCACTTCTCCTAACTTTTTTCAACAGTGTTTTTTCTGTCTTTGCCTCCCCATATAAGCTTTAAAATTATAAACTTGATTTATAATTTTGTACATCTTTTCATGTGCTTAGTTCCCATTTGCTAACGTTCTGTGGTGAGATGTCCATTTATATCTTCACCCATTATTTAATCGAATTGCTCATTTTCATGTTACTTAGTTTTAAGTGTTGTTTATACATTTTGATAGCAGTTGTTTATCAGATGTTTCTTTAAACAATGTTTCCTCCTAGGCTGTCATTGCCCTCCTCTCTGGAGCTTCTCTTTCACCGAGAAAGTTTTTAATTTCAATGAAATCCGCTTTACCCATTATTTCTTTTAGATCACAGCCTTTGCTACCTTCTAAAGAGTCACCGTCATGCTCAAGGTCATGTAGGTTATCTTCTGTTATTTTCCAGGAGTTTCATCCAAGTGTTTCATTTGACCCTTTATTAACACCTGAAATCCATTTTGAGTTAATTTTTATGAAAAAGGTGAGGTCTGAATCTATATTATTTTTTCCCTTTTTTTGCATGTAGGCATGTAGTTCATATAGCACCATTTGACTTTATGTAGTAATTCCTTTATGTAGTAATTCCTTTATCAAAGATTGTTAATTCCATGTATGTGAGTCTGTCTGCTTGCTGATGGATCTGTCTATTGCTTCACACTGTTCTCACTATCATATATTTAATGGACATGCAGTTCTCAGGCAGTGTCACTTCTGCAAATTTTTTCAACATTGTGTTGGTTTTTCTGTCTATGCCTCCTCATATCAACGTTAGAACTAGTTTATCACTAGTGAACAAATAACATGTTGGGATTTTTGACTGCATCTACATGTGAAGCCAAGAACTGATGTCTTAAGGATACTGAGTCCGTACAAAATATCTCTCAGTGTATTTAGTGTCTTTGATGTATTTCATTAGATTTTTATAGTTTTCCTCATGTACATTGTACACATATTTTGAGTGTATTTAAAACCAAGAAATTCATTTTGAGGGATGCCAATGTACAGCTAAAATATAAGAAATCAACTGGCTTTTGTATGTGAATCTTATATTCTGAAACCCCACTATAATTGCTTATTAGCTCAAGATTTTTATGCTCATTTTTCAAATTTTCTCCATAAATAATGATGCTATTTATGAAAAGAGAAAATTTAATGTTTTCTCTTCCCAATCTACACACATTTTATTTTCTTTTCTTGTTGAATTAGAACTTCCACTATAATTTTCAGGAGGCCTAGTGAAAAAGGACATCCTTGCCTCTTCCCGGTCTTAAGGGCAAAACTTCATTTCTTACCATAAAATATCATGTTCATTGCAGGCTTTGGTAGACATTCTTTACCAAGATGAGGGAGTTCCTTTCTTTTCTTAATTTATAAAGAGATTCTTTTTAAAAATCATGGGTAGATATTTGAGTTTTATCAAACATATTTTCTACATTTATTGATTTGATTGTGCAGGATTTTTAGTCTGTTGACCTGGGATAAATCCTATTCAGTTTTGGTATATAATTATCTTTATATATTATTGGAGTCAGTGTGCTAATATTTTGTCATGGTCTTTTGATTTATGTTTATAAAAAATCTTGCTGTGTAGTTTCCTTTTCCTGTAATGTCTTTGTCTACCTTTGATATTAGGCTTAGGTTGGTCTTGTAGAAAGAGCAAAGCAGTATTTCCTCTTCTTTGACTTATGAAAGACATTGCAGAAAATTAGTACAAAGTCTTCCTTAAATGTTGGACAAAATTCATCCATGAACCCAAATGAGCCGCTTTGCTTTCTGTTTGGCAACTTTAATAATTACTGATTCAGGAGCTGATGTGGCTTCACATACCCATAGTCCCAGAACTCTGGAATGATAGGCCAGGACTACAAGTTTGAGCCCAGTCCAGGATACTGAACAATTTAGCAAGATCCCATCTCAAAATAAGACTTAAAGAAAATAAAGCTGGGGATGTAACTCACTGTACTCAATTCCCAGTACTGAACAAAATGATAGATGATAGATAGATAGACAGATAGATGTTGTTTTATTTCCTTTTGTGTAACTTTCAGAAGAATGTGTTTTTAAAGAAATTATACCATTTCATCTAGGTTATCAAATTTGATTTAATTTTCTCTGTTAATTTCCTGTTTTCATTTAATTTTTTCCAGTAATTCTTATTCTCATCTGTTGAATTAAATTTGCTCTTTTTTCTAGTTTCATGAGGCAGATGTATAGATGAGTGATTTTAGGTCTAGTTTCTTTTGTAATACTATATGCATTCAAAGCTATATTGAATTAGCTTTCTCCCTTCAAAATATGCATCTAATGCTATAGTTCTCTATAAGCACTGTTTTGGTGGCAATTCTACAAATATTTTGAAGTTAAGTCTTCACTTTCATATAATTCAAAATATTTTAAATTTTCTGTTGCTATTTCTGTGATTTGTAAATCTTGCTTAATCCCGTGTATTTTAGGATTTTTTTTTCCAATCTTGGATGGGGAATCAGTTTGCCCGGTGTTCTCACCTTTCACTTTACAAACCCAAGAAAAATTGTTATTTTTGCTATTTTTCATTCTGTTCGGCTTTTTACTTGTTAAGAAGAATGGCAACTTCCAGTCTCCTTACATGGGGAAGCAGGAAGCCAAAAACTCCTTTGATAGAATTTTCAATGTTAAGCCCTAATTACACTGCTGAGATATATTCAACCTGGTCATGATGAATTATTCTGAATCTATATTCACTGCAGTCATCAGTATGCTAATGTTCTGTTTATGGTTTATGAGCAATAATTCTTGAGCAGGACTGGACATTAGTTTGCCTTTCTTAGGAGATTCCTTTGAATAATTAAGTTCACACAGTCTAGTCTCATAAAATGAGAATTTCCTTAACTGTTTTTGGAAAGAACGGGCATAAAAATCAACATCAAAGAATCTTAAAGTTGTTAATTTCTCATTGGTACAAACTTTTACCTTTATTCATTCAATTATGTATCTATACTTCACTGAAGATTTTGTATGTACTATAAAGTTGCCTAGATTTTTCTAATACATGTAAATTGCTGCTTGAACTGAAATTATGTTCATCCATTCTTGGAAGCTAAGCAATATGCTAGCTCTAGCAGGAAACACCCTACCATTGGACTGTCAGCAGAAAGAACCAAAAAATCACTGACAGTATCAATGTCTGTTGCCATATTTGGTACAAAAGCATTTAGGAGAACACTCTGGATTTTGGCTGAGGTGTCCGGCTCCTATGCACTAATTACAAACACACAGACCGTTTGTCGATGAAGGTCAGTTGGGTTGCAGTGCCTTACACAACTAGGGTTTCCTCAGTGACCCTGCGATAGCTAGCTATTACATAAACTCTTCCTTGAAAGAAACTAAGTGGGTTTTTCTTTTTATTCTTCATATACTGCTTAAACATTTTGTAAAAACAATCTTCATTTTTTTAATTCATTCATTATAACTTGAAAAATGTCCGAGTCACTGTTTCCTTCATCTGTCTGGCCTAGAAAGTAGAGAAAGATTTGAAAAGGGACGGGAGTGTGAAAGTTGAGGATGGCAGAGTATCCATGGCTCACTAGCTGTTTAATCTTCATTTTACACCCAGGATGTTCACCAATGAAGGAATCTTGGGCCCAGGTGGGTTTCGTAGAGGGCCAAATCAGGCTGCAGCCCTCCATCATGGCTAGGGGAGGAAGGGGACACTGAGGTCTTAGTCCCTTAATGTAGACTATCTGTAATGATCAGGAATAGGTGTTGGTTTACGGATCTCTAAAGACACACTACCAAAACAGAGACCTTTCCCTTATGTACGTCGCTCCCCGACTTTCTCTTTCTGGGTTCTTTTTTCCTCTCATGGGAAAAGAATTATTTCTTCACTTGCCTACAGTCTAAGCCTGCAGAGTCATTGCAGGGAGTGACTCAGTGTCCCCTTCCTCCCCTAGCCATGATGGAGGGCTGCAGCCTGATTTGGCCCTCTACAAAACCCACCTGGGCCCAACAGATAAAAAGTCCTTTCTCAGAATCTGTAGGCACTCTTACAAAGAATCTTTCCTTGTAGAGAGACTGATGCCCACAGTGTCCATCGGCCAGAAGGAAATCCTTCGGTGCTGCCACATCACACCCCAGCCACTCGCTCTCCTATTGCAGCCCCCAAGATCTCTCAGCCAAGGCAAATCTGCTTGGATTTCAGCCAACAGCCAAGTTCCTATTTTTGCTCAGTGAAGACACTTATTTACTGTCTCAGTATATGATTAAATTTAGTTCCTGTGCATTCTCTAGCTATTGTGAACAATATTCTACAAGTATATTTGGAAAAGTTCACTAATTATGTTATACACATCTTGCAAAGGTTCATTGGATTTTTGGTCTAAATGTTCTATCAATTTCTGATAAAGCTTTATTTAATGTGTGTACTTACACATGTCTCTTTTGCCAAGTTCTGAGGTTTATTATTGAAAAAAATTGATATCAAATAAAGACTGGGGGGCTGGGGAGATGGCTCAGTGGAATAAGTGCTTCCTTGGCAAGCACAAGGGTCTGAGTTCAATCCCTGGTTCTGCCAAAAAAAAAAAGTATCAAATAAAGATTGGGATTTTTGTATCATCTTGGTAAAATGAGCTTTTAATAATAATATGACCAATCCCTTTATCTCTAGTCATACTTCTTCCATTATATTAGTTGAAATCTTCATTTTGATTATTTTAATATATGCTAGACATATCTTATTTCACCTTTACTCTCAATCTTTCTATAGCCTCATATTTTAGATCTACCTCTTACAAATATGATATACCTGACTCTCAGTTTAGAAATCTGACAGTCATTATATTTTTTTCCATAATTTTATTGAGAAACACATAGCAGTGAGACAGTTTCAAATCAAATTAGTTGGACAGTTTCAACAATTAGCACATTGCATACTGTCTTCCTAGTGGTTATTTGTTGTACAAGATGCAGACATGCGATCCTATTTACAAACACTATTAGAACAAATCCCTCTATTCATTGAATTAGGAGATTGTAGCTATATATCTATCCTAACCATTTTCAATACACAGATACAAAATGGTCATTCATCTGTATCCCCTTTTTTTGTTTAGTCCTGTCATTTAAATATTATAGGTATGTAAACTCAGCAAAATCATCCAAAATAGTCCAGTAGTCCATAATAGAATTGGGTCTTCCACTTGACCTGACAGTCATTTTATATGGCAGTTAAATCCATTTATATGATAAATTTATTTCTATTTTCTTTCTTTCTCTCTTTCTCTCTCCTCTCTCTCTGTCTCTCTCTGTGTCTCTGTGTCTGTCTCTATCTCTGTCCCTGTATCTCCCTCTGTCCCTGTCCCTGTCTCTCTGTCTGTCTCTCTCTGTGTCTCTCTCTCTCTGTCTGTCTCTCTCTCTGTGTCTCTCTGTCTCTCTGTCTCTCTCTCTCTCTCTCTCTCTCTCTCTCTCTCTCTCTCTCTCTCTCTCTCTCTCTCTACCAGGGATCAAACTCAGGAATTTGCATTTGCCCAGCAGTTGCTTATGCTGCTGAGTTATATCTTCAGCCCTCTATTTCTTTTTTCTTTTCCTCTTTCTGTATTGAGGGCAGGGTCTACAGGGTCTCACTAGGTGGATCAGACTCATAGTGATCCTCCTGTTTTCAGCCTCCCAAGCCCTGGGATTACAGGTGCATGCCACCATGCCCAGTCTCAAACACTGCCTCAGTGTGCCCTGCTGTCAGGACCAGCACTGCATACTGGGCATCAAATCCTGTCCCGCTGTGCTCTGTCTAAGCAGAAGCATTAGTCCTTTGAGCTCCAACCCTCTCTTTCTTATTCTGTGCTTTCTCTTGGGTTGTTTTCTGCATTTCCTGTTTATTTTCTGCTGCCTTCCTTACAAGTGACATTTTCTTCTTCTATTTTCATTTCAATTCCTCCTACACTCAATTTGTGTGCTGCAGGTGTTTGGTTATTTTGCATATTCTTGCTTTAGTACTATAGGTTGCAATGATGATTATTGCTTTATGCCACAATTTTCAACTGATTTAAAGCATTTACCACTTCTCTATGGCCACCTCAGGAGGTGGTTTCCTAGCTCCTTCATGAGGCAACAGTTTTCTTCTAAAATATGTCTTTTCTACATAGGAATAAACACCTTTCATCTTTGTTTAAAAATGTCTTCTTTCATTCTTCTGGGATTTTAATTAAAAATTTCAGTTATTTCCTCTTGGAATTTGTAAGGTAATTTTCTGCTATATCTGACTTCCATTGTTGATTGAGTTGTCAACTGAAGACCTATTTTGTGTTACTGTATTCCTTTCAGTTTACATAAACTGCCTTTGCTCTTTGATAACCTTCAAGATTTTCCTATTGTTTTATTCTGCAGTTTGCCTGCTGTGATAGACAACATCCAGAAGCCCCAGTGACCCACTTCCCCTGGGCTCAGAAGTGTCTCCTCCCACCATAAATCAATGCTCCCCAGTCTGACAAGGATAACGGAAGTCCTGGTCTCTGATTCAGACAGCAGGACTTCGGAGCCAACAACTTTCCCTCAAATTCTTGCATGACTCACTCTGACAGAAGCCAGCTGCTGTGTCCCGAAGACCTTCAAGCAGTCCTGTGAAGCAGCCACATGGGAAGAGCTGAAGCCTCCAGCCAGCAGCCAGCCCCAGCCTGCCTGCCCCATGAGTGAGTCATGTTCAGTCCGGCCCCTCAGATTTGTGACGGCTAGCCTCCCAGTTATAGCAACTCACCTACACCTTCCTGACTGGCCTTGCACGAAGCCACCTCACTAAACTATTTTTTAAATTTTCCACTCACAGAAACTGGAAGAAAATAAAAGACTATTCCTTTTGCCTATTAAGGCTTCAAATTTATTTTTTCTTGATAGCAGAGTCGCATGCCATTGTGTGTAAATGCCTCCATCTTAATTCATCTGTTGATGGACATCTGTACTGCTTCCAAGGTCTATTGTGGTAAATTGTGCTGTGATAACATGAGTGAGCATGTGTCCCTGTGATATCTTTAAAGACTCTTTGGTGTCTTTAATTTGGGAGCAGAGTATTATGGGAAATTAGTCAGGTGCACAATCTTAAATATTGCATAGTTTCTCTTATGTGAAATCTCCCCTATATATTATAAAATAGTAGATAAATAAGAAGTAGAGAGAAGATTAAATAACTCTCCAAACTATTATGTTGCTTCTAAGATATTTTAAGATAAATGCTAATTTGTTTTATTTATACTGTGAGTTCCTTTTGTTCACTGAAAAGAAAATTTTGTTCCTTTTGTTTCGTCTTGTAAGAAAGAATCTTCTTTTAGGCTCCGATTTTCACTCAATATTATTTTGACCATTCTTTTAAGATCATGATAGACTATATATCAGGTATTGTTGTTCTCTTGTTTGTTATGAAACTTTTTTTAATTTTCTCATTAAAAATCTTATTTAAAGTCATTGAATTTTGGAGTAGCTTACGCAAAAATAGGAACTCAAAAAATATAATTTGAGATTTATCTGAGTTCTTTTATAAGATGGATGCTTTCATCATTTGAGAGGTGTGTGTGTGTGTGTGTGTGTGTGTGTGTGTGTGTGTGTGTGTGTTATAGACAGTCTCCTAAGTAGTTCAACTGTCTAGGCTGGGCATGAATTTACAATCTTCCTGCATCAACTCCAGAAGGCTGGGATTACAAACAAGCACCATCACACTCATTTAATCACTATTTCTATAAAGTATTGCTTTCTCCCCATTCTTTATATTTGCCTGAATCTCCAATTAAATTTTCTCATGAACTTCCCACTAAGTTGTCCAAGTATCCTTATTTCTCTTTCTTATTTTGCAACTTTTTGTATCTCCATGCTACTAAAAACATGGGTATATATATATTTATAATGATTAATATGTTAATATTGACATCTCCCTCTAATCCCTGGATCTTTCTTTCTTTTTTTGTGGAACTGGGGATTGAATTCAGGCCCTTGCGCTTGCCAGGGAAGCGCTTATTCCACTGAGCCATCTCCCCAGCCCCTCTTTTTGTTTTAACCACTTGTTATTTAACCTTCCTACGGTACCTTTCAAATGGACATGTAATTTAGAGGATATAAAATGCACAGATCTCTGGTGTATAGTCCAGTGACCCTGAAGCAGATCCCATTCATACAACCACAGCCACCTTACAGTCAAGCTAGAGCCATTACCATTGTCCTATGCTTCTTCCCCACAAAACACCTGTCCCCAACCCAGCTTTACATAGCTTCCTACAAATCACTAGAGTTGTGAGCAGGGTAATCTTGCAGAAGGCTCTCTTCTATGTGTGGTCTCTTTGACTCAGTACAGGTTTTAATAGTGACTCTGGTTGCTGCCTGCAGTCGCTCACTCCTCTGTCCCCGAGCAGCATGGTGTTGCTGGTGCAGTAGCGTGAGGTAATAGACACAGCTCATGATGGGTGTGAGCACTATTTCCCATTTGAGGGCCACTGGGAATAAAGATCTTATGTGCATTCATGCCTGACATTGCTGAAAGTGTGATTTCACTTTTCCTGGATAATTACTAAGAAGTGGAATTTCTTCACATACTATATGTTTGTTTCCATGAAAAACTAACTGTTCTTCAAATTAGTTTACAATTGTTTTTCTCACCACAAATGTGAGGTGACATCCTTATCAACACCTGTCATCCCTAATCATTTTTAACTATAGTAATTCTAGGAAGTGAAATTGTTTCTTTGTGGTTTCAATTTGCATTTCCTTGATGACTAGTGATATAGATAAAGAGCCATTCTTCTACTTATTTTATAACTTTTTAAAAAGGTTTGTTTCTTTTTGTTGAGTTCTAGGAGTTCTTTGTGTTCTGGATACAAGTCTTTGTCATGCAAATTGCAAATATTTTCTCCCCAGCTTATGGCATGATCATTCATTTTCTAAGTAGTGTATTTTGAGGATCAGAAAGGCCAGTTTTACAGGGGGGCTTCCATGTGGCCCTGACGATTGAACCCAGGGCTTTGAATATCTAGACAAGAGTTTTATCACGTTGCTACATCCCAGTCCTATTAACTGGGTGAGTGATGATTGATAGGTTTTTGAAATAATGTATTTATAATTTGCCCAGGCTGGTCTTGAATTTGCAATTCTTCTACCTCAGCCTCTCGAGTACAGGAGATTGTAGACATGCACTACCATGCCAGTTAGAAATTTTTAATTTTATGAAGCTTGAATTATCTTTTTTTTCTTTTAAGATTGATGCCATTTGTACTCTCGGAGATCTCTCTCTAGTTGTAAAAATATTTCTAAATGATTTATAGATTTATGATCATTCTTGAATTAATTTTTAAATATTGCATAAGGTAGGGATCAAGTTTTTTTGATTTGGATATCCAGTTTTTTGTTTGTTTGTTTTTTGATAACACCTCTTGAAAAGATTAAGTTTTGCTCTTTCCTAACTGCTACTTTTGGACATAATTCTTCTAGACATTATTTATCTCTCCCTACAAGCTACCTGACTGCTCTGACTACTGGAGCTCTGTGTTGTCTTGACATCAGAAAATACAAATTGCCTGATTTTGTTCTTCTTCATGCAATGGTTATTGACTCTTCTAAACATTTTTGGATTACCATGTAAATTTTAGAAAACACAACTTTTTCACTTCTAATAACTGGCTACTCAGATTTTCATTGTAATGATACTGAATCTGCTAAGATCAATTTGGAAAAATCAGACATCTTATTAAATATTGAGTTACACAGTCCATTAACATAGTATATGCTACCGTTTAATTATTTTTTCAGTGACATTTTTGTGATTTTTAATCCAGGTGTATTAAATATTTGCATGCATTAATTCTACAATTGATCTATGATTGCATTATCTTAATAGTATATTTATAATGTTTGATGGAACTATGAATGCCATTTTATTTCATTTATAAATTTTTGTTGCTTCTAGTATATAAAAACAGAGGGGCCAGGATATAGCTCAGTGGCACATGTGCCTGCTTGGCAAGCACAAGGTCTTGAGTTCAATCCCTGGTATCACCAAAAAAAAAAAAAATGTCTAATAATTTTGTACCTGTAATCATGCTTAATTTTCTTATTCATGTTACTACTTCTTTGGTAGGTTTAGACTTTTTTACAGAAATAAATGTATCCTGTCTGCATGTAAAGAAGCCACTTTTCCTTTTAATCTTTGTCCTTTTGTTTCCTTTCAATTGCTGTTGCTGGGACCTCTGACAAAATGTTACATAGAATTTACGATGAGATATTCTGGCCCTGTTCACAGTCCAATGGGAAAATGCTCAGGGTCTCACCAGCAGGTGTGACATTATCTAGAAAGTTTTGTCCTGTTCCTCATATGCTGAGAAGTGTCCCCAGGTGAGTAGCTGGAAAACGGCAGTTCAAATGTGGATCTCAGGACCGGCGAGATAGCTCAGCAGACAAAGCACCTGCTTAGGCAAGTGCCCAGGTCCTGCACCCCACACCGGCCCCACCCCCAGGCTTACGGAACAAGAGACTGAGTCCAGGTGTGGTGCCCATGTCAGCACTGGGGAGGCTGAGACAGGAGGATGACTAGGAGACCCAGCTGTGTAGTGAGAAATGAGACCCTGTGCCAACACATAAAACTAAACTGAAATGTGGATCTCACCTTGCATTGTGTCCACATTTCAAGGCTTGAATGTTTACTCACACAGGTATTTTCATCAATCTCAAGAGGATAGCCCAATACAAACTAGTCCACTATTAATGAAAACTTCTATAGGCTATTTAATTTTAATTAATCATATTTTTAAAATAGATTTTTGTGAGTTCTTTCCTCAAAATCTGCTAGCTCTTTTTGAGAGCCTCTCTTTACTCATTTTCATCATGTTCTTATTTTAAAATGCATTCAATGCATTTTGGTACACTCCATATCTGATTACCTGCATTGGGGGTGCTTCACCTACCTGCTTCCTATTTATTTACTTATTTACCTATTTACTTATTTTTGTTTCTGATGATTAATGCTCATGGCAACTTCTTCCTTCAAAACTTATTTTGTTGTTGCTTATTTATTTATTTATTTATTTTTGCTGTTGTTTTTTAATGAGAGCTTCTATCCCCAGGACCTTCAGCTCCAAAAGTAATTTGGTCTTGAGTCAACAGTATATTCATCCACAGGCAATGTTCTTTGGCTCATAGGAACTTGGACATGTTACCAACATGGATCCATTTTCATTTAAATTCTCGCTTGCATTTCCCGTACTTGAAGACAGGGTCCCCAGTCCTCACTGAGACCAGCCTGAGGCCAAGAATTCTTCGAGGCAACCTTTTTGTTCTTCACCCAAGAGCCAATAATGAGAAAGGCATGTTTCTTTGCATCTACTCTGCCTTTATAAATTTGATATTTGTTTTTTGTTTTCTTTTTCTCTGAGAGTTTGATCTCTGTGATTCCTGGCTCTATACAATGTTCTCTGCATTAACTTTCCCACACTTCCCAGGTCCAAAGATTGGTCCTGTTCCAAGAGGACAGAACTATGGAAATCAGACCTCTGCACTGCCTGGGGTTGCTGGTGCACACAAGCTGGCTGCTGCAGGGCTGATCTCCACCGTGCACTCCTGCTCAGGCTCGGTTCCAGCCCAGAGAGCCTTCTATGCTGGCTTAGGAAGTCAGCAACGCCTCTGTAATACTGCTTCATTTGTCTCATCTAGGATTTTTAGGCTTCTGGTAGTAAGAGGCTTTTAAGATGTCTAAGTTAATATATAATTAGAAATAGAAATATTAAGTGTTCGCTTTTTAATTTCTACAAGATTTAGTCCCTTCTCTTCAGTGAGCTCTCTGACAAGCAAATTAGCAGGACAGATAACAATGGCTAACAGAAGCATCACTGATCTCTATGCCCAGAAATACTGACTATACTATTGGAATTTTTCAAGAAAATAGTGTGAGACCAAAGAGAGGCAGAAGCCAATAGATGTCCTTTATCGCCCATGATGGTTTTACTTGTAGAATACGCCAAAAGGGTTCCCTAAAGAGCCATAGGAAGCATAGCAAATGAAGGAACTATGAATAAGGAATGATTGTGGCCTTGTGTTCGTACCTCACCAGTTTTCAAAGCTGTCTTTCATAGATAAAATGAAGCTTGAATGAATCAAAACGTTTCTTGGAAGTTTGCCAGATTTCACATGAAAGGGCTTTTATTTTACTCCACGGTAGGGAGAGGTCTTTCAGAATTTGCACAGAAGAAATTTAATTCCTATGGCTATATTTTGCAAGGAGGGCATGTGCCTGTGAAAATCTATCTTGTAGATTGCTAAGTAGATAAAAGATTAGTATAATAACTTTACACATAGTAACTGCTTATTAAACAATTGTAATATTTCCTTGTGTGAAAGTTCTGAGGTAGGAAACTTGTAATATTGTATAAGTTAAGCTCAGAGAAAGTTAATGTTCCTGAAAGACTATGAAAACAGATCCAAGAAGACTTGGCCTTGCTTCCCCATCCTGTAGATCCCCTCCCAAAGCACTGTGTAGCGCCACGGTTTCTCTTTACTTATGACCATCTAGATTGATAAACGTTAGTTTCTCAAGTCATGTGACTTGTAGCCATTTTTGCTTTAGCATGACACACAAAAGAATTCTTGTGAGGCATTAATGGATCACAAAGAAAGAAAATAAGAAAAAATCTTTGTCCTCAGAAAGCCTGTAGTAAACTGTGGTTACTCCTGAGAATCACCTGGAACATTTTCTAAACAACTCCATGGTTACATGCTTAGTTTATCTCCTCTTCATATATGGACACTGGATGTCTTGGGGCAGGAGTCAGACTATATTCCTTCCTTCTTCCTTAGAGCCACTCCCATATGTAGTAGCAATCAATTAAAATCAAGTTAAATTACACAATCTCCTTTAAAATCCAATTTTAGAGGCATTTTGTTATGTGAATCTTTAGTAGGAGTCACGGCTGTGGTGGACTCATTCCATTCCTATGCCAAGTGAATATCCCCATGTTATTGTTCCCAATATGAGCTATGGCATTTTCAAAAGCCATACTTCCAAGAGTGAAAAGAACTATACCAAAATTAAGAAGAAAATAGTTTTAAGAAAAAAACTATTACACAAGCTTATTTTGAAAATTTCTCATACAATACTGAAAGTGAGTGAACTTATCTTACCAATTTGAGGTAGCCCTCAGCATCTAGAATTAAGTTTTCTGGCTTCAGGTCTCTGTAGATAATACCTAGTCGGTGCAGGTAATCAAATGCTTCTGTCACACAAGCAACACAAAATTTGGAGGTGGGTTCATCAAAGCTGCCTCTGTAATGAAATCAGTTTCCCTCTTAATATCTTGGGTGCACATCTTTGGTGCTGTGGTAGGTATCACCTGTCCTACTAATACATTTATGCAATGTAAATGGTTTGCAGAGGATCAAGACTGAAATTGTTTTATGCCACCAGTGAACCAGGTTGTTTTCTGATTATAAAGGAATTCAGGGGATAACTTGATGTGAACCAGAATTATTTCACTAAAATTAAAATGTTGACATCCAAATACTTATTGGTCACATTTGAGCAATAAAATAGGAAAATAATAAAACAAAGCCTTTCTAAAGACATCTAAAGCAAACTGAAGAAATTGCAGCTATTTCAGTAGTAAGCTTGAACCAGACCTCTGTAGCTGTCACTTGACAAAATCATGGCTCATGAGATCATTTTTTAGTTTCTGCTTGTATGGTCTGTGGCAGCAGCCAGCAAAGAGGGGGGCCATATCTCTTTCCTTTTTGTGCCCTTTGATCTTTTATTAAAGGTGCCCTGAGCTAGCATGCATAGCTTTACACACTGAGTGTTTAAATTGTAGGGGTGATTTGTCCTGTGATAAAACTGAAGGGCATAGCCTTTAAGGGAGCAAAACTGGCTGAGATTCCTCCTTATTCCACTCACTGTACTCTTGGATGAGTTACGTAGCTACTGTAATCCTTAGGATCTATGCCTGTAAACTAGATACTAGGTGTGAATTGCTACTTATTTATAGGGTTATTATCAACACTAATCAGGTGCTTAACAGGCAGTGGGAACTCCCTTTTTAATATAGGCTTAGATCTTCTAAATACATTTGCTTAGCCAAGCAAAGATAGAAGAGGCTGCTGCTTCCTCAGCATCGCACGCCTGCTCACCTTTCCAGCTCGGCCCATTCCAACCCATCTGATCATATGCTCTTCGCTCAGCATTTCCACCTTCTGCTCAGAAGCTCAGTGCTCCTTTCCTGCCTGGCTCAGTGACTCTCAACAGGGAGAACATCTTTGAATTGCTTGAGAAGTATTAAAAATATTTTCTCCTCTGGCCTTAGGAACCAGCACTGTTACTCTTTAAAGCTTCCCATGTGACTGTCACATATACCCAGAGCTGAAGTACTGTCCCAGGGACTATGTCAAAGATGGCTAGTAGTAATACCACCATCCAGTGCCAACCTGCCTTCCCATTTCCACTGCTGTCCCCCTTATTCTCTTTGCAATGTCCCCTGTTCAACACCCACAGAGAGAACTCATCCTATGGCGACTTTCCTGGGTTGTCCTTGCCTGCCTCACTGCCTTTCTCATTTTTTTTCAACTTTTTCAGTTGAGTTCAAACTCTATCACTATTTCTCTCTCTCTCTCTTCTAATCTTGCTATCTATAGCACTCTTGTGCCATTTGATTACAAATTACCAATGTCTTTGTCTTAGTTTTTATATTAGTGGAAAAATTTTAAATCATATAGTTTTCACCAAATAAATGCTCAACTTGTTAGAAAAAATGTTTACATTGTCAGTCTGGTGGATACAAAAAATATATACACTGTAGAAAACCCCCATGCAGTCTACTATGAAGTCTCTTACAGAAGTGGTACATGGTGCATATCTGTGGTTTTGTTTGTGTGGAAACCACCCCTTTGGTAAAACTAAGCCTTTGTAAAAATCTTGGGCCACCAATCCACAAGACATCCCTTTTCCTTACAATTTAGAGTTTGAGTTTATACAGTGATTCTGCCTAGTACTAGCCATGTGACCCTGAATAATATAATGTTTGCAAACATGGGATTCTTTAATCTCTAAAATAAGGACAATGAAGACTACTTTATAGGATACATTTGCCACAAGTATAATGTGAGCTCATAAAATATCACTATTACTACTATATTTTATCAAGAGATAGCATATTTATTAAAATAATTTCCTTCATGCTCTTTGACCATAAATACAACTTCCTCTACACGAGCTGTGGGGAGACCAAAGCAGCTGCTTCTAGCTCCTCTTCATTACCTGTCCCTTAGTATGCTCCACAACTCCCCACCTAAGCAGGCTTCCAGAAGCATGTAGACATACTTATTATCCTTGAAAGTCCGATACAATCTGCAAAGACAGGTTAAAAACATGGTTATTATTTGGCATACAGTTTCAAAAATCTTTTGACATTCGCTTAAGAACATCACTTAGCATGACGGTCCTCATCGCCATACACATGTACTATAATTGAACTGGGCTTCTCGCCAAAAGTCCTGTCCTCTTTCCAACAGCCTTGTGTCTGCTTACATGCATCCCCTTCCTGAGGCTGCCCTCCCATTTCCCACAAACTGAACTTCTTCACCTGAGATTCGCTGTAACAGATTTATCCATTCTTCAAGGCTACCTTCTTAACAAAGTAGCCCATTCTCCCACCTACCTGCTGAATATGGCTCCTCATCCCCTCCATGAGCCACAGACCTCCACATGAGTTGCCTTCCACAGTAGTTACTCAGACTCATGCCTTATGTCCCCTGACTAGTTACCTGGTACTGGGGTCCCCTAAGACAGATTTTAAGCAGTAAGTCTAGTGGGGATGCACTTGCAAACAACATCAGAGAACAGAAATGGGCAGGGTAGAAAGACAGCTGAGCTAGGATCTGAGTTGCTTCACCAGAAGCCTCATCCTCAAGTTGTTCTGCTGCCTCGATAAGAGTGTCCCTGGAGGGGTGAGGTGGGAGGATGTCTCTGCTGACTCAGGCACAGTGCCAGAGGGGGGAGCAACAACCCTTAGCTGGCAACACTATCAGAAGCTAGAGAATGGGAGACTGAGTCCTGGGGTGGGGTCTGGGCAGGAGCTCATAGTCAACACTGGGCGCAGTTTACTCCTTAGTACCATACATAGGCTCAAGCTGACTGGAGAACAGCCAGATCTGCACAGGGAGAAGCAGTTCTAGGAACACAGTTTGGAGTGGGCCCCAGAACCACATGGCCCAGTCTCAAATTTCATATCAGACACTTAATATCATGCATCTCAGCTTACTCATTGAACATACATATTCATTTGATTGCACATTATGTATAAATTGAAGATAGGTATTTATTGAAAGTATATTCCTTTGATCCACCTACTAGACCAGTGGAATAAATCTGATGATTTTCCCCGCTCCCTCTCTGTATGTACCTCTCTGATGCATATCAACATCTCTGTCTAATAAATGCTGCCACTAATATTTATTATTATTATTTCCCTATGAATATGTCGCTTTACAAAGAGACAGAAATGCAAATATGAATACAACCTAATCCATAGCCTAAAGCTGCTCGTCATAGTTCATTAATGAATATTAATTCAAAAAAGGCATTCTGGGACCATCATTAAAGTAAAGATTGTTGGATGACTACTGCCAGCAGTAACTGAGCTCAGGCTTCATTTTGTACCCTGAAAGAAAAATATGTCTAAGGATAGGAGTAGGTAAGAGGTTCTTTCAAGGCATTGGATCATAAAGTAAAAATTCCTTTTATTATAGAGACACTGCATGTTAGCAAGAAATCACATCATGGGGCTTTATATACTAGCTTACAATACTAACCCACAAACTCAAAAATAAAGAGAGCTTTGGCTTAGAATAATCTTTGTGGTTTTCCTCCAAATTCTGGGTACAACTACAGAAAAAAAGAATATTTATTAGTTCCTTTGGTTCCTAAGCATTGCTAGGATCAAGGTATGTCTTCTCTTGCAGCCAACCTCAATCCAAGGGCTACTTCCTGCACAAGTTCAACAGCAGCACAGCCTCTGAGAGGCTTCTTGTGGATTTGGATTACTCCCAAAGCCTACATTAGGTTTGGATAAAATAATCACTTCAAATAATTCTGCAATTTTACACACACACACACACACACACACACACACACACATACACATTTGTAGGGGTTACTCAAGATGAGAAACAACGGGGAGCTCTAGGCTCAGATCTTCCTAGAGAATTCAGAAGAAGCCTCCCCTCTGCCCAGGAACATCCAAAGGACAAGCATGCAGCTCCAGTCTTTTGGGGCAAAAAGCTCACTTACTTCACAATGAACGGAGAGCACAGCTCCTCCAGGATCCTCTTCTCCGAGTAGATGTGCTCCTGTTGTTTGGTGTCCACTATGTGCTTCTTCCTTATGCATTTCATGGCAAAAGCAACATTCTCATTTTTTACCTTAACCTATGTAAGAAGCAGCAGGATACTCAAAATGAATTTACTAGGGAAGAGCTGCAATATCTACTTAAAACATTAGTTAATTACCGTTAAAGTTGTTTTACATTTAAATAGTATGTAAATTTTTGATCTCGTCACCCCCTAAAACTGAGTTCCATGTATGTGCACAAATTTTCCTTAAATCATAATTTCCAAGGCAGCTCAGATATGTGGATCTAAGGGGTTTCTGACTGAGACAAGAAAAAGTTCTGGCTAGAAACTTAATCATTAGATGTTTCTTCAGATTTGCTGGTGCAACATGAAAAATGCTGGGACTACTTATGATAACTTAATATTCACCTTTTTGGTTTTTCAAAGCAAAACGTATTAAATCAAGTTCTGCATCTGCATTATTCAGTAGGATAGCTACCAATCACTGAAGTTTGTTTGGTTGGTCGGTCATTTATGTATTTACTTAGTTATTGTGATGCTGTGGATTAAACTCAGAGTCATTTAAATTTTGATTGATTTCTCTTATGGTGACAAAAGCTTGCTACCTTTCTCAGAGTAGGCTCAAACGTGCTAATACTTTTGCTTCATAGTCCCTTAATATTGAGATTGCAGGCATCGAGCACCATGTCCAGCAAATTTTAAATTAATTAAAATTCAACATTCTGTCCCCAGTTGTCCTGGCTACATTTCCCACACCCAGTAGCCACAACCCGTTATGACTACCCAAGCACATAGCATAGATTTAGGACATGAGTGTGCACTGTCTATCAAACAATACTAGTCTAGAGGTGAAATCAAAAGTTTCCTAGAAAAGAAAGCTAAGATTTAAAAATAAATGTTTTGTTGTGGTAGGCTTAGACCTCCAGGCACAGGAACCAAAATAGGTGCACTGTGCATGGAGGTTTAAACCACTGGTAGAATTACTGCTTCAATCACTGTTGTCATTGAATAACAGATAAAGCACTGCTAATTCAGAATTTTTTTTTTTTTTGCTATGATCTTTGGTAAAAAGCCACTGTAAATGGACAATGCCCTTATCTTTCCATATAGCATAAGAAAATTGCAAGTATTCATTGACCTGTTAAGAAACCATTTTCCCACACCCATCAGAGATGGCTAGATGTGGAGTGTACTATCAGGGTCTCCAGCAGCACAGCAGCTCTGCTCATGCCTGGGGCCATCAGCAGACAGAGGCATCGCAGCACTCCTAGAGGTCAGTGCACACTGAATTGTTAAAAATCTGGTAGGCAAAGAAAGGCTTGTTAATTGCCAAGGGCTCTGAGCCATCTGCACCCAATAGGGTTACAGATTTCCCTTGCATAGTTTTCTCAAAATACTTGATCTGACTGCTGCTTTTCCTGATTATTAAGCACAGACAGGTGGTGATGTGGAAGCTCTGACAGAAATCAGCCTGGAAGTTTCCAGCTGCTGTGTTCAGGGCTGCAAAAGGCTGCTCTTCAAGTGGTTTTCTGCATCATGTTTTCCCCTTCTTTTCAGATGGAAAATTTTGAGCAATCCAAAAATAAGATGATGAAAGCCAAACACAGACGTGGTAGTGGAGACATTTAAGGACTGTAACCATAATATTCAGCATTCAGTTTCTAGACAATTTCTGCTGAAATATTCTTCTGTTCTTTAGTGTATAGAAAGTTACTTGTTGTTAGCATGTACATCTACATATACACATTTTGATTATCATAAATATAAGTTTGTTTTCCTTCATGTAGCCTTTGTAAATGCTCGCTTGCTACATGTTCTGAGAATTATGACTAAGAAAATAAATGTACCAAAGGACTTATGTAAGAAGTTTGAACTATCAGCCACTTCTAACAAGTTACTTACTAGGGCAGACCTGCTCCTACACTATACACATTGAAAAGTTTACTTTCTTGATTTCAGATCAAAATAATATTTAGGATAGCAATAATAATTCACATATTCCTCCAAGATCAGCTGGAACATAAAACAAACCAAAAAAAAAAAAAAAATAAAGTCAAAAGGCTTCTCTCAGATGCTTGAAACGTAAACCCCTTACAAGCTCAACTCTTCCGAACCCACCAACGCCCAGTGTTGCGATAATCTCAAGGTTCTGGAAGGGGGATGAGGAGGAAAATCTGGCGACCTTCTCCTTCAGCTGAATCATCTCCAGAGAGACGGCTTTGGACAGCTTCCAGTTAGACATGGACCGCCTGCACAAGAGAAGGGAAGTGTTACACACACGCCCAGGGTGGTACTCTCACAGGGGCCACTGCTTTCAGATTCTCCATTCTCGGGGATCTTACTTCTGCCTGCCACACTGGCTAGAGTTGCCTCAACAGCTGTATCAACTTTGATACTATAGGGCCAGATGCAGGCACATCTGGTGAGAAAAACAGCGGAATATACCATACACACCACAGAAAATAGTCAAAAGTAAATTAAAATATATCTCAGTGCATTATCTAATATACACCTTTAGAAAGGGAGGCGATGGAAAGTAAGCAGAGTCATTTCCATCACAGCACAAACCAGAAGGACCACACTGGGAACCTCTGCCAGCATTTGCTACTTTTATTTAGTTTTGGAGTTGTCCATAACTTACCCAGATTAACTGCTGTATAAAACATAAAAAGCATATTTCTTATTTTATGTTAATGTACTGTTTAGAAATATCTGCTTTTCTCTTTTAATTAAGGCATACTTCTCTGAGTTGTATATTTGTAAGCTGTGAGTGGGAAAGGCATTTGGCATAAATTGCAAATGCATTCTTTGCAAAAAAAAAATGTAATAGGTACTGGTCAGATGCACCAACTCAAATGTTACTCTTCTAGAAATTTTGATGATGCAGCTTTGATAGCACTATCTGGTGAACATGTGTTTACGCCCTCACTCAAAAATACTTTAAGGGCCAGGAGTGTAGCTCAGTGTAGAGCACTTGCCTAGCAGTGCAAGGCCCTGAGGGCAACCCCAAGGTGTATAAAAGATAAAGATACAAATTAAAACTTTTACCAAATAGGGGCTTCAGAGATAGCTCAGCAGTCTAAGCACCTGCCGGGCAAACTCAAGGACCGAGTTCGATCCCCACTACCACATGCTGTACAAGCTGAAGAGTGAAACACTACACCGAAAATTTTAGCCAATGATTTTCCCTTAAAATAGATTTTATGTTAAAGTACAGCTCTACACACACACACACACACACACGCACACACGCACACACGCACTCACGCACTCACGCACTCACGCACACATGCACATATACACCTGTCCCTAGGTGCTAGCTCCCTCACATTTTGAAAAATTCTCTTCATCAGCCTACTCTACTCAAGTATTAATGCACTTTTAGGCTAAGTTACCAATGTTTTCTCCCTAAGATTCCTGTTTATCACCCAAACTAAATTTGCTACTTATAATCTTAATAATCTGTGTTGTGGTGTTAAGTAGTGTCTTTTTGTGAAAAACTGTTACAAGTTTCTACAGGCAATCATAGCCCTGTAGATCCTCCTTGATCTGCTGCACTAAGTCAAATCTGTGTGGAAAATTATTCTCCCACTTACTTCGCATGTCTTTTTTCATCATCGCGGTTCAGGTTTGCCACATACCCCTCAAGGTATTTTTGGAGCTCTTCAAATGTCCCAACAGTTTGATTGAATGTTCTAAATAAAATAAAATTAAATTAAATAAGATGTTCTACATTGATAAGCACTAAGGCAACCTGACATTCTTCTTAAACTCATAAGTCACTACCCATATGGTTGCTAATGGGTTTGTACATTGTTTCTCAATAACTTATGGACAATAAAAGTTGCTGTAATATGTCATTACTGAAAGCCCTATCGTTGAACATTTGAGGAAAGGCAAAGGAAACTATTAGTAAGAAAACCTCGTCTGCAATCATCTGGCTCGCAGTTCTGGCTTACCAATAATTACTTGTTCTGTGTTAAGGACAGTGGAAAGAGTACACACGATCTGCCCACTGAATCAACAGGTTTGAGCGGTTATAGATTCTTCTGACATTGCTTAATTAAATTAAACTATTTATCTCGAAGATCAAAGATGAAATTTATTTCCTCTTTCTCTCTGAGCGCTCCCCACATTTCACATTCTTTTGTAATTAAATCCATTTTTTATCCTTAACATAGGAGTTCTTTTGGAGCCACAGTCAATATTTTCCATCACCCTCACTCACTCATCATAGATCATGGAGCTGCTGTGCGCCTGATCTAATCTAATCTCCCATCCCAGTCCATTGCCTGAGAATTTCTACACACTCCACGGCCCAGGAGAAAAATGAATACCATTCCTCCCCAGTGAAAAGATAATTACTTTGATTGTACTTCCCCATACGTTCTTCTAACAACCTTCCTTGATCTGTGCTTCAGTGTGCTTCTCTTCCTTACTGAAAAATAATGTTCTTGAAAGTATAGACCATGCTGTAACTATTTGGGCGCCATGTTTAAGCACCTGGGACATAGTCAAATGAAAAGAATCAGAATTTACCTCAAAAATACCCAAAGATAGTAAGCCAGTGCCACCTGGCTAATGCACCTTCCCAAGTCTCTGCCTCTACACCCCCGTGCCTGACAGCCTACCCATCTCTGCATTATTCTGCATGTATTGCACAGAAGGCAGAGCCTTTGGATTGTGCTCTGTACTCTTTCTTGTTCTCTCCTCTGGACAGACCTGTGTTGTCTGTACAGTAGTGACACATAAAACATTTTCAGGGAAATTCTAAGCTCCATAAGAGCTGAAATTTTCAAATAGAAAGGAAATATTACTTGCACTTTTTGTTGTATTTATTCCATCCTTCACCATTGCTCTGCTTGCTACTAAGCTAACTGAAGCATTGTTGTCAACAATCTTATTTTTTAATGTAAGTGACACTCGTATCACAGATCCCTAAGTACTGCATGACAACTAATCTTAAAGCCAAATTGCAATAGCTACAACATTCCAGCTGCAACTTTAAAACAGCCTGTGTTCATTCAGCTGCTAGAGCCCCAAGGGTAACTAATCAGCTCCTTTGAGACTTGTACAAACAATCTAACAAGGACGGATTTGTCACCAATGACAACCACTTACTGCTTGCTTAGAACCTTTACAACAATATTATGACACATATTCTATCAAATTTTTCAAAAAATAGAAAATACTAGCAAGGCTTGGTAATGCACACCAGTAATCCTAGCACAGGGAAGCTGAGGCAATAAGATTACCCTAAGTCTAAGACCAGCCTTGGCTACAAAGCAAGTTCAAGATTGAGATATGTAGTGAGACCCTGTTTCAAAAAAAAACAAAAAAGAAAAGAAAAAAACCTAAAGAAATATAACTCTAGCTTTCCTTCTTACAGCACAGTCATTTTAAAGACACTTCTACCCATTTAAACAACCAGTGGTACATGCATGACTGGCCCACTGGACAGTCTGAACCATCCCAGTGGTCAGCTAGTTAGCAACAGACATTGGAATCCAAATCACAGCCTCTAGGCAGCAAGGGATGCACATTATGCCCCACTGTGAATGTGTTAAGCACTTGCTAAAATCATAAGCTAGGAAAGAGGAGCTAAGAGCCTGCAGCTCTGCAGTCCCCACACTACACTGCAAGGACAGCAGCCTCTGCTGAGCCACCGTCAGGAAGTCCCTTCCCACATGTGGGTGCTCGCCCCAAGCAGCGGTGCGCGAGCCACATGTCTCTCCATTCTCAAAGCTTATGAGGAGAGGAGGAAGACAGATGCTAAACAGCACAACTAGAGTGACAATAATGGTGCAATCAGGGTATGCAGCATGCCACGGCAACATTTTTCAGGATTTTAATCTTGTCTAGTTTAAGTCGTAGCTTAGATGATCATGCCATTTATCATGCAGTCTGGAATGTTTTTTGGAGATGACAAGGATAAATATGCTTCCTAACAGTTCCAGGAAAGCCGGGATGTACATTAACTCAGACAAACCTACCCCTGCAGAATAAATCTATGAAAAATGTCAACCTGTTATTCTGATATAGATATAGATAGATATAGATATAGATAGAGATATAGATATAGATATAGATATAGATATAGATATAGATATAGATATAGATATAGATCCCATTTGAGAATTGCTATACAAAAATTCCCTTTATCTGACCATGTTTTGCACATTCCTAGTTTTATGCCTTTTCTTTCCAGTTTTACTTCAGGTAGAGGGATTTCATATATTCCCTTTACTTAAAAATTCCTATTGACTCTTTAAGCCCCATTTGCACACTTGAAAAACAAAATCAACCCTGAGTATTTGTCTGCACAGCGATTTCTGAGCAGTGGTTAGAAGCCGCCAAACACATATGAAGTCACGCAAAACTGAATTAATAAACCTGGGCAATAGACCCTACTCGATCACATATCTATGACCAAGATATTGTCCCCCAGGACAATTTAACTTCTTAAGGACTTGCTTTTCTTACTCCTATAGGAGAGAATTAAAACAGCTCTAAGTGATAGTAGGAATTATTGTGAATTTTTCATATATGTTAGTATTATTGTGGCCAGGTTTATAAATGATGCATGGCTTTCAGAGAAACTATAAAAATATATGCATGAAATTATTTCAGACTTGTAAGTTCATTGAAAAGTCAGTCAGAAGATGGCATGGAGTGGTGAGGGGGTATAGTTGAGACAGCAACTGGGAACTGTCGAACTTGTTGGTAGAAGTTCATGATGCCACGACCTCTATTTTTCAGGAGCTTAAATTTTCTGTGATAAGAGGACTTTAATGCTCTCCAGTTCTCCCCAGCTCTACATCTCTGTGAGTCTATGTTCAGTAAATGATACACTTAATTAGCTGTCCAGGACACACCACCGTGACACTTCTTTGCAACCTTACTATTTTTTCTATTTCATGAGTGTGCCTTGCTTACTTGACCACTTATACCATGTATTTCTTAGACAATAGCTTAGCTTTAGTACATTTGAGTTTCCTTTATTGTATCTCATAATCAATAAATTAGTGATTCACTACAAGTCTGATCTACGTAGTGAGACCCCGTAGACCCTGTAGATTCTGTACCAAATACATAAAAAATTAAATAAATAAGTGATTAATGAGAGCTAAAACAGGCCAGGTTAAAATAAGATTTGAAGTAAGTAAAAAACAGAAAATGAGACTTATGCTATAAAATAAGATTTTTGGGCATCGGTGTTGACATACATCATTTACAAATGTTAAGTCTTCTCTAAAAATATAAATAACTAATGAATATATTATACATTTAGAGAGCATTTGGTCAAAACATTTTTTGAGTGCTAAGGGCATTTTCTTCATTTTCTGAAGCAAATAATTTTCTCCAACAAATAAATGATGCAACTGCTCACTTTATTGCATGGGGGAAACCCAGAAGAGCATTAATAAGTATATTTCTCTGAAAGTTGTCAAATTTAAATCAATCTATTGGCAGTATTTATGTACAAACTCTGTACACAAAATATTTAGCCTGCCAGCATCTACCACTGCCACAGATTCAGATCAGAAGGCTCAGTTCCTCCTCATGAACTTTAACAGGATGTCCTGGCAACTGAGGATTGACTAGAGAGTCCAAGTGGTGATGAAGGAGCAAGCGGACCAGCCCTCGGAGCAACAGAAGGCCAAGTTCTCAAAGGCCGTGACAGCCCATCTTCCCCAACAACATCAAGATACTCACTCTCGATCGATAACCAGGCAGGCGACATCATTCTCTTCAGCAATTATGTTAGCAGACCTCACATCATCACTGTAGACAAAAAAGTCAGCTTTTACTGCGATTAGAAATTAAACACCCATTTTTACTTGAGAATCAACTACTGTATACAAAAGCAGAACCCTCATTTAAACTTTCTGAAGACTGCACCTCTTGGTAACATCATAACTTAAACTCAACCCTTTTTCAAAATTATAGGAAAGAAAAACAGATCCAAAACGTGTGCCAGTAGATACTATGTACACAAGGAATGCAGAGAAAACTGAACTGGAAACACAAGGATCACTGATTACAGTGGTGTATGCAGTCTCTTTTTGAGCTCTGTGACAGAGAAAAGTAGCTCTATCCTGATCAAAGCAAAATCATTAATTAATAAGGACGCAACATATTAATGAACTGATCAGAGAAATTGAGAAGGTAAACAGTCAAGAAACTAACCTATGATAAGTTGGTCAAAAATATGGGCCAGAGGAAGTGTTCTCAATGCCATATCACCCAATCAGTTAAACATGAAAATATTTTTATTTCATAGCATGTAAAAATGTGCATTTTTCCATTAAACTTGCTGCAATCAGTGAATGAATTATGAGTTGGAGTGAAATTATGAGCACTGATTTTCTTAAGGGTAAATATTATAGTGGTATATCTTAAAACGCATATTTTGGATATGATGAATTATTATATGGTATATGATCTAATGATACATTTAATTTCCTAGTGAATATCAAATAAAGCACTTATTTAAAAAACTGAACTTATGGTAGTTTCCCCATCTCTATGAGTTATAAATTAAAGACACTGAAAAAAAATACACTCTTATGGCTGCCAGTGCTCACACATCCATGTAAGGTAACCTAGGAGTAGTGGAAACAAGTACATCAGTAAGCAATGAGACTGTCTTGGCTAACTTTATCAAAAACGGCACTACCCAAACTAAGGTGTCTTCCCTTTTCCTTCACAGTAGCTAGGACAGAAAGCACTATAGCATCTGTCTCTACTAT
>NW_004524744.1:4772028-4785057 GCF_000260255.1 Octodon degus
TTGGATTATTGATCAGCTATTTCATCCATGAGTTCAGGGAAAATCACTTGGGGCAGTCCTCTCACAGAGTACCACCATGATTTTTCCCTGAGAACATACTCAGCAAATCCTTTGCAAGTATTGAATGTCCATGAATAGACTTATATTCCTTTCATAGTAGCTGTGTAAATGGCATGGATTTATTTTTGCACCAAAAGAAAAAATCTGAAAGAACTCAGGGGAGTATCAACGTCAAGTCATGAAAATATACAGAACATAAGGAACATGGACTCACAGGCAGCAGCCCTACAAATGGTGGTATAAACACACGCAAATGCATAAAAATGTTTGTTCCCAGATTTCCTTCCCATTGATTTTTATCTTTCTAGACTTCTACTGCCCTGGGAGGCAGGGTGTCCGTATACAAACAGAGGTTCTCATGTTTCTCGTAGGAAAACACTACACTTGGCTTGCGGGAACATGCAACACATATTATTTCTGTTCCAGCAAAAACAGATAGCATATTTCCTTCCAAGAGCTGTTTTATAAAATTCTGTACACTTCTAAGCTGTAACTATTTTACTTAGGAGCATGAGAAAAATAAAGCAAGCATAAATGTTAAGAACAAAACATTAAAGTGTTAGATAATGCTATCGCATTATGATAGGGCATAAAAAGAAAGATAATTTCTCTACTATTGAAACAAATTCATTATCAGTTAAAAAATGGGAATGAGTCATTCAACTTCTGTTTAAATTCCACTTTTAAATTACCTACATAATAGCTGTAATGTAATTTATTAAGTTTTAGCACCTGGGTTTCCTTTTTAAAATAAGAACGTTATAATGTTTGAATAATCAAACCTGTCTTCAGATAATTTCTGAATACTTTTGTGTTACTTATAATTATGCAAACCTGTCATATAAATTAACAGATCTAGGACGTCACAAACTAAAGTTAAGTAGATAAATAGAACTGCTGCTCCTTTAAGTGTATATTTAAAATAAAAGTTGTCATAAATTTAAGTGACATATTAAAATATTCAAAGTACTTACTTAAAAACATATGGAATTATTTTTAAAAATGGATGTTGCCCCCAAACATTAACTTTTTACTTTATAAAGTTATTTTTATTTAGAAAAATAATTTTTTGAGACATGAAGCTTTATGAGTTTCAGGAAGTACGAAGTGTCCTCTCAGCCACCTGATGAGCCATTAAAAACAATTCTTCCATAAATTAGATCAATGATAAATAACCTCCTACCTCAAATACCCTGACCTTTCAGGTAGAATTTCAAATATATTATTTTGAATTGTTTATAAAATGCGATTGCAAAATTAGCTATAAAAATACCTAAATATACATTACTTTTGACATGCCATCTAATTTTTTAATTTTTATTTTTTAAACAAATCTAAACACGGAAATATTTCAAGCCATAGGAAAATAAATATTTGTTATGATTGTTTTAAATTATAATTTTCCATTTTTAAAATTGACTTTTTAAAAAGTAAGCTTTTTTAATTTTAAAGATTAAAAAAATGCAACAGTGAAACTAAGTTTCAAAACAAATTAGTAGGACAGTTGCAATAGTTGATACCTTGTGTATTGTTGTCTTCATAGTAGTTATTCAGAGTACAATATACAGACATGATAGGTTGTCCAAACAATATTAGCACAAAACTTTCTTTTTGATGAACTAAGAGAAATAGCTGTATAACTATTTTGATTCTCTTTGCGTATACATTTATTTTTCCCTTCCTTCCTTTCCCTTTACTCTCATCATGGTTTGTCTTTTCTTTTGAGAAATTCATAGTATCTATGAATTCCCAATTCATAATATCTGTTGTACATTTTAGATCTTATTTATTTGCCCAGTTTCACACTAGTAAGAGTATGATGTTTACAAATATGGATCTTGCTTATTTCACTTATGAGGATGGGGATGTGACTCAGTGGTACAGCTGTTGCCTTGCATGTGCAAAAGGCTCTGACTTTGATCCCCAGCATCAGAAGAAAAAAAAAAATCTGGGTATTTCACTTATGAGTATGTTCTTAAGTTGCATCCATTTACTTTTAAAAGTTTTCAGTTTATACTTCTCTGTGACTTCGTAGTGTTCCATTATATAAAAATAAAAAAAAAAAGCCCAACAACTTTCTTTATCCATCCTTGGGTTGGTAGGCATTTGGGTTTTTTCCAAAATTTCGCTATTATAAATTGTGCCATTATAAACAGGGATGCACACATATTATTAGGGTGTGACGTTTTTAATTCTGAGAATATACCCAGAAGGGAAATAACTGGATCAAATGGGACCTTTAATTGTAGTTTTGTTTTATTTTGGTGTTTGTTTGTATTTTGTTTTGTTTTTTGTCTTTTGTTTTTTTTTTTTTTTGGTATCAGGAACTGAACCCCAGACCTTGTGCTTGTCAGGCTGTGCCACTCAGCTATTCTAGTATCCTAATCCCAGTTTTTTAAAGTCTCTGAACACTGATTTTCATAGTGGATGCATCTGCCTATCCTCCTACCAACAGTGGAGAAGCTTTCCTTTTTCCCCACAGTCCCCCCAGCATTTATTATCAGTCGAGTGTTTGATGATAGCCATTCTGTCTGAGGTAAGATGGAATCTCCGTGTTGTTTTAATTTGTTAAAACTAAAAATTCTAAGAGAACATTAATCTGGCACCAGCCAGTGTAAGACTTTCCAATTATTTCATGTGCAAAATCACTATACTTACTTCCCACAAACTGTGAAATTTTTAGAAATCAGTTCAAAATTTGTATTTAATTTGTGGATGTTTTCTGCCATTAACTTGTTAACTCAACTGTAAAGAGTAGTTTCACATGCAAAACAGCCCAAGCATTTTATTTAGTTTAATACATAAATTTATGGCTTCACCTGATGAGGGCTTTTTCTCCAAAGTATTCTCCTGTCTGTAGTGTTTTTATCAGCTGTGGTTGGTCGTGGCCCTCAGTACTCTGGGTAACTTTTACCTAAACAATATTAAACAAAAACAAAAGAAAACATCTGAATGAATATCCATTCATCCAAACCCTGAAGACCTATATAAATTTGATAAAGAAAAAAGAGAGAGGACAGTTTAATTTCTGCAGTACTCAGAACAATCATCTTACTCAGATCTTCAGGATGAATCTGAATAATCCCTTGTTTTAACACAATCTAAGAACTACCCTCTGTGAGAGGAAACCTCCATTCAAACCTGCTCTAACAAGGTTATTAAAAATAATCCAGTGATTCCATACTAGAGATCCTCTAAGAGACTAAATGATAGTCTTGTGGGAACTTTTGTTGAGTCAGAAACCCTTTCAGAACTGACAGACCTATCAAGAATAAGGTGAAGCATCAGGAGTTCTAAGTCTGGTGTCCGCAGATGGGCCACATTCTATGCACTCTGTAAAATGGAATGCAAGATGTGAGTTGAAGAAGAATCCACAGCATTTGCACGTATCTCAGACTGCAGCATGGCCCAGGAAGAACCCTCATTACAAAGTGAAAGACTTCAATACATCACCCCTATTTGGGCCCACAATTATTCCAACTTAACATGGTAACACTATTGCCTCACGCTGACTGGAAATCCCAATTGACATTTGTGTATGTCACATTGAATTAAAATTTTTTAAATAACTATAATAACTGCAACTTCTTTGTTAGCCAGAATTCTTTCAAAACAGGGGGTCCAGGTAGTGGAGTAAGGATAAGTAATTGTTACTACTGAAGAGTGTCAGAGATCAGCAATGCCTTTCTTCGTATTTTTCCTTCACTGGAGGCCCAGTTCAAAGTTCACCATCAAGCCTGTTTACAAAAGGCAGTGACAGATTCTGTGATAATAAACTCTCTTGGGAAAGATGGGACATTATGTAAAATCTCTGACAGCTTAAAGACACAAGGGATCAGCTGTCAACTCTTCCCTTTAATATTTGGTGAATATTTTTGTCTCTGAGGAATGTAAGATTCAACAAAGAATCAATGCACAACACTTAATAGCTAGGTGAAGCAAAAGACCGTGTGTGTGTGGGGGGGGGTGTGATGTTGTGATATTTAATCCATACCTAAATAACTCAGACTACTGAGTATACATTGAAATTCTTAGCAATATTGACTTTCTAGTTTGATATCTGACCACGACCATTATCATTTGCTACCTTCTTTCTTCTATACCTGCTATTTGTCATTGTGGTGGAAGGAGACATGTTACAGAAGTGTTCTCGGACTTTTGAACTAACTGAGAATCACATCCTCAGAGCTAGAAAGGCCTTCAGAAAAAGCCCAGCCAGTATGCAAGCAAACTTCATCCAAAGGAAGCCAAGTAACTTGTCTAAGGCACCTCTCCGCTAGCACTCTCATGAGTCTCCTCTATCCCCCACTCCTTGTCCTGCAAGCCCAGCCCTCAGAGAAGCCAGACCGTTACTATTCAATGCAGAGAAGTTCTTTTTAGAGCACTGTAGTACTTATGGCAAACTAATTTTGTGAAAGCTTTTTTGATTTTACCCTTGAATTAATATTTACCTTTCCTTTGGCCAAAATGAAAAAGGTACTTCCTTCCTCGCCCTCTCTAATGATATAATCTCCTTTGTCATAGTACTCCTGTTGGGAGGAGAAGGAAAGAAACATTAACTCAATTGGAGATGCACAACTGAAGACATAATTTCTTTGAAATTAACCTTCCATGTGCTTTTTTTTTCCCCCTTCATTGTAACTGAGCTTTCTTTAAACTGCCTTCATAAACTGTGGAGAAGTAAAGAGGCTTTTGCTTTCTTGTCTGTATTGATGTCATTTCCATCACACAAAAAAAAAAAAAATTCACTTGGAATACTGAACTTCACAGACTGAGTGCAATGGTGTGAGAAGAATTGACCATCACTATGTACGTGTGCACCTTCAGTACATGACCTAAACACAATTTGCACAAGCGATCAGCCATGCTCTAAAGATTAGGGCTAGGATTTAAAGAACAAGTTATTTTACCCCTTGCTTTTAGCATGCAAAATCACTGTGATCCTTAATGGGCATTAGGAATACTAGCCTGCATTTGTTGACCCTTGAAAGACAACTGCTAGGAAGATTCCACAAGGATGCTCAATAGCACTGTTCCATGTACTATTTCAAAAGATTCATTATCGCAAACGAACATGTGCCATTATAATTTTTATATATGAATTTCATCTTGTACTTCAGATTTATCCTCATGAGATCTCAAATGATCACTTATTTCTTACCACACATTAGTGTCTCTTTCTCCCATATATTTTTCTGTGATTAGGGAATTCTTGAGAAGGGAAAAGTAATTTATCCACCTGTCAGGCCAAAAGAGCAGTCTAGTACCTCAGAAAACTAAAGATGGATTAAACTGTCTGCTCTGGGATTTTAATTTGATCTGGTCTCCAAGTCAGAACTCAAATGAATCTCTCAATTATTTATACAAACAAAACTGGGCTTGTTTAATTTTTTAAAGGTATAATTAACCTAATAGCTCTGTCTTGTTTTTTCTTTTAAACTTGAAAATAAATTGAAAACTACTTTTCTGTCCTTGCTTTATAGTACTACTCATTTACTCTTAAAACCAACTTACATTTATGAAATAAATATTACTCCCAATACTGTACTCATAAACATAACTTCAATTTGCATTTACATCACGCTAGGTAGATTTTCAAAGGTATTTCAACATCTCATGGAAAGTAGCAGGATATCTTAGTGGCGCAAAGAGGTCTTTAAGGCAAATCAGATTTAGATTCTAATCCCAGTTCTACAATGAATTTTGTTTTCATCAATCTATACAATTAAAATAAGAACACTTATTTTCAAAGATTTAGAGAAGTGCATTAGTAGTCTGCTGCTGCTGACAAAAATAACCACAGTTTAGGGACTTAGAACAAACCTTCTTGCTATCTAAGTTTCTGCAGGTCAGCAAATCCAGGTGTGACCTGACAGGACATCTCACCTTAGGGTCCCTCACGACTGACCACCAGGATTCAGTAGAGCTGTGTTCTCTTCTGCAGACTTGGAAATAAACTTGCTGTCAAGGTTGCTGGCAAACTTCACATGTGGGAAAAGGTCCCTGCTGTCTTTCCAAATGTCCATGACAGCTGTCCCTTAGCTCTCTGAGGCCACTGTGGTCCCTACACAGAGCCCTTGCATTTCAGAACCAACAAGGACATGCTGACTTCTTACCCTTAGAGTCTCTCTGACTTCCACTTCTGATTCTAGACAGAGCATATTCTGCTGTCAAGGGTTGGGGTATTTATGTTCAGTCCACATGCCCAATCCAGGATATTGTTTTAAAATCTCAAAACTTTTCCATAAATTCCCTTTTGCCGTAGGATGTAGTAACAATGCATACACTATCAAAACTGGAGGTTTTGATGAAACCACAATACGTCAGTTAAAAGCAATGGTTTATGAGGCACTAAGAACGTCTTAAGCACTGGAGATGCTTGATGAGTACCTGCTATGTGAAGAAGGAAAATAATAAGGTTTGGTTGGCTTCACATCTTCTGGACCTCAACTTCCATTGCTATAACTAATGATCGGCTACTTCCCACACTGATGGTTGTTTGAAGATGAAGTAGTATCATGTATAAAGTACCTGGTGAAGTGTTTGGTGTATGCCAGGTGCCCAGGAACTAAGAATTCCTGCAGTGAAGCTGTGCCATGGCCGTCAGACTTTGCACAGGAATGCAGGAAGGAAGGTCAGCGGTATCCAGATAATTAACTTTTGTCTAAGATCTGAAGCAAACCTGAAGTGGGCCTCTGGCAGACCCAGCCTGGAACCCTTTCTTGCACGTATATTTACACTGTTTAGCCAATTTAAATGGCATGGCCCAGAGAGACCCTGAGAACCAACTATTGGAAATACCCAAGTAGCCATCAGCTTGGGTTTCTGAACAACTCTGCAAACCCAACTGAGATCATTTTTCCTGGGTTACTATGTAAATAAAAGACTAATTTCTATTTTATGTGAACAAGGATGTTTTGCATTTCTTTGCTGCACAGTTTACTCCAAACCTTCCTTCTCTGTTTAGATGTAACGCAAACCTTCCCTGTAGACAAGCTCACTGACTGCATCTCTTGAAGATGACCACAGTCCTGTAGTCCAGCTGTCTTCATTATGTAACTGATGTTCAATTCTCTGTCCTAATGCTTTTGAAGTCATATTAGTGATTCTCATTTTGTATCATCTTCTCTTTGGTCTCTCTGGTCCCCATGTCAATCTCAGCTCCAATTATGCACTCAGAGCAAAAGAACCATGAAGAATTTTTGAGGCACTATTAGCCTCAGTTATTATAAGGTCTTCAATGTGTGCAGAGGTGTGACTTTAATTACTGTCAACCAGATAAGTTCAAAAGGAAAACATTTCCAAGGGGACACTAAGAAAGAGCTTTATTATTCTGTGAGGGACAACCTTCTTGGTGGGTACTTTTCCCGGGGATGATTCTTTGTCACCCAAAACCATTGGAGGAAGATAAATACTACCTCCCAGTGTGTTGACAGTAACTTCATAGATCAGGAAAGGCTGTGGAAATAGGTCAGACCAAAAATATAAAGTGGTGAGTACTGGCTGTGATGCTAGACTTCCCAGTATTTGCCAACAGGGGAGTGCAGCCAGTCCAACCAGGGTGATCATCAAGACCAAAAAGGAAAATGCAAATAGTGTGGTTATTGTCGTTGTGGTTATACTGCAAAGGGGTCCCTCAGAGGAGTGAGAAGCTGTAGACTCTATCCAGTAGAATAGTGGTGTTCAAGCATTTTTACTTTGACTTACTGTAAGAAATGCATTTTACATATATACCCAATACACGAAAAAGGTGTGTGCATATACTCTCTGTATATAACAGAAATATTTTTCAAAATAATACCTATATAACTAATCTGCTTCTTTAAAAAAAAATCCATGAAATTGGTTCCATGATTTAATAATGCTTTGCGATCCACAATTTGAAAAAGATATTTCAAACAAGAGAAAATAATTTTAGGATAAACAGAAGTAGTAGAGATCAGAAGAAATCATATAAACAAACAGCAACAGCTAAAGATGTGAAAAGTTTATTTTTCACCATAAGGAAAATGCTTATTTGGCAATAACCTAACCAAAGTTAAATTAAGAATATATCAAATAAAAAGATGTAGGAAAAACTAGAGGCAAGGACAGAACTCCTTATAGTCTATAGTTTGCAGCTAAAAATCTCTATTCTTCAGAAATATCGATATTGTACAATCAGATGTAAAACACACACACGCACACACACACACACACACACACACACACACACACACACTCCACCACACCATCATGTGACATGTTGTTTATTTTTCATTTTTTCTGTATTACAGGGAAAAGTCCACAAGGTGTTCAGGTTCTCACTACTAGATTTGACTCACAGTGACACTCCTGTTTACAGCCTCCCAAGTGCTGGGATTACAGGCACACGCCACCATGCCCAGTGTCAGTCACTGTCTTAGTTCACTCCAGGGCCGGGGCTGGCATGGCAGGCCCAAGAATTGAACCCCCGGCCACTGTGCCTGCTTGCAGGTGCTTTGATTTGCTGAGCTATTTGGCTGGCCCCCAAATTTATTGTTTAAAAAATACTTAGAAGTATTTAGGTTATAACCAGCTATTTTTTCCCTAGTAAAAGAATTAAAACAGTTTAGAAATTTTAAAGCACACATGACTAGAGTGGGTGGGCCCTATGAGCCTTCAGCATTAATGCAGTCTCAGACTTCTTATTTCCAAGGAACTAGATAATACAAAATGAAAACCAACAGAAATTATTCCTAGTAGACCAAGTGGCCAAGCCAATTACATAGAATTCCGTAGCATTCCCGATGCAATGGTCCGTGGCCTCCACATTCTGCAGGTGAGGAGATACCAGAGCTCACACAACTTACTGAGAGCTGGGAGTGAATGAGAAGGAGCCACAGATCCCAATTTTCAGACTGCAGACAGGTGACCCTTCTACATTTCCAGGCTGCCCCACGTTGAATTCACTGGCCCATAAGTTGCAACAGAATCTCCAAGTATCTCCACTTTCTCAACAGTCTGGATGTCATCAGTCAATGAAAAGACTCTCTGGCTTGTGAAAGTGTTAGCAGGGACTCTAAGAAAGACTAGGTTTTCAAAAGAATTACTAAAAATGGAAAATGTCTGAATCAAGAGGCAGGCTGTGGAAAATTCTCTCTATGTATCTATATCTATATCTATATATTCCTTAAAAAATCAATATTTTTCAAACTTAAATGGGAGCTGAGCACTGTACTGAGGTCTGTAATCCCAACCCTCTGGAAGGCTGAGGAAGAAGGATCCCAAGTTCACAAATTCTAGCTCAGTCTGGGCAAATTAATGACTTACAGAGACCTTGTCTCAAAATAAGAAGAAAAGGCCTAGGGCTTAGGCAGCTCAGTACAAAATCCCAGATTACCAATACTGAGGGGGAAAAAAACTTTAATAAGCATAAGAATCCCATACCATAACTACTAAAAGTGTGGATCTGGGGGCTCCTATCAGGTTTTGATTTGGCGGTGTGGGGTGGCTTATGTGAATGAGGTCTGAAAGACAGGGACATTCCACTCTCACCTTACAGCTAGGGTTTTGGGAGTCAGAATGGTAGTGGAGAAGGCCTTAGGGTCCAATTCCAGAATTCTGCATCACGCATCTGGCTGATCCCAGCATGTGCAATGCAGGACAGCATAGCCTAGCTCTGTGCTTCTGCACTGAGCACTCTGTGTGGGACCAGAAGCTCCTTTCTCTCCCATATTCAATACCTCATGCTTGAGAGATGCATCAACAACATTGGGTTTGTGTTATCGTCTGTCACTACACTCCAGCCTAAGACAGACTCAAGGCAGTGACTATCTATAGATCAGACATTCTGAGTGACATGAGAAGCTGTGGACCACTGCACTATAGGGGCTATTTTTCCAAAAGTACTACAGTCTGTGGACCAAGCATCAGCTCAACTGCTCAGCGATAGGCAGTTCTAACCTCCTTCCACTATTCATCTGTACAGAGAAGGCCTCGCAAGTCATAGTCCTGTACACAGAGCAGGACAGATTTCACCTGTTTTTTTCTTAAGGACAACAAAGTGAGTTTGTGGAATCACTGGTCTTAGAACTCTGTGGGTGCTCTGTCCTAACTCTCTTGTGTTAGGTATTGATTGCTTGTCCAGACCAGGCTGAAGGGTCCTGAGGCCAATCTATGTTGGTAAGTGATGTGCTCTTCTTTGAGCTAAACAGATCCCATCACTCTCTTGTTCATCACTTTTGTATCTGAGAATTTTTTCATACTACAGAGATACATTTGATTGCCAGGTATGGATAAAGAGACTTTTATAAACTGAGCTGTTGTCTCCAAATGCTCAGATATAGTACAGCTTTTCTAGGGTGTTTCAAAAGATGAGACTTTCAAGCTTGAATTGTGTGTTAAATAATACTGCATTGAGGTCCCATCTATAAATTCCATAGTTAGTGCCTGTGGCTGCCATAAAAATGTATAGCATTTATTTTTAATGATACTACATTTTCATATTTGCTGTCAGCATGGAATTCCCCTCTGGTAAATCAACTCTATTAGTATTAGATTAAAAACAGATTTCTCTGGTTAACAGAAAAACAGGACTTTTATAGCTTTAAACATACATACATACATACATACATACACACACACACACACACATTTAAAATTAGGATGAATTATTAATTTCTAACATCTGTGATCGGTTTGTGTTGCATTAGAAAAATCCCAAGGGGAGAGGGTCAGCTGTCTCCTTGAAAATCACTTCATACCTGAGCCCCCCGGAGCATGAGGCCAGGCACTCTGTGTCATCATGGCTTTTCCTTGATAAATTACTGGATGAGTTCCACAAATTATAAATGGAAACATTACTGGTATCACTTACACTTCAGGAGGGACTGGCCCTGGCTCCCTTCTCAACAGATATTGGTTCATGCTACATGATATGATTGACAAGAAGCACGAATCTGTCAACAATCAATCTTGTTGCACAATTGAAAATTTTTCTCCCATTAAAAGCAGCTATATAAAACCTTAAAGGCTAGAAGTAACTTTACCACTCCCTACCTCCTTCAAATTCCATAGAAACCATTTTGGTTTTAATGAAGATGAGCCTCCAAGAAAGTGTGAGGGATTATTTACTTTGAATTTTAATCTCTGCAATCTGAAGAGGTTTTCATAAAATGTATAGCATTAGAATCCAAGGTGCATGTCATAAAAGCATTATTCACAAAAAAATATGAGGCTTGGACCAAAACCAACCATCTGGATGATGCCTAAAATGAATTTTTGAATACATTCCAACACACCATTTTCCTCTAGATATTAAAATAGGTTAAGTGCTTCTTGAGTACAATTCCTTAAAACTTATCTTAGTGACCTAGAGTGTTCAAGTATAGAATGTTCCATAGTCTGATTCAGAGTCCTGTCACCAAAAGCATAAACATGCCCTTTCTGTGTTCCATTTCCTATTTATGCCTCACTGCCCCTTTTATACTGGGAAAGCTCTGTAAAGGACTGTGATGTTAATTGTAGAAAATCAAATGCCTGTTGAGTAAGAAAGATTAGTTTTATAAAATATATTAAAAGCATTAAAATATGTAAATCAAATTTCTATTTGCACATGCAAATCCAATTTCTTTTTATACATTTCTGAAAAGGACCCCTTCTGCTCCCTTGATTCAGATTGAATTGGCCTAGGATTTTTACAATAGATACAGCCTCCTGGCCTGTGTAGATTGGTGATCTACCATCTTCTCCATTTTATTCATTTACAGTGCTCATACCATAACTAGATTCTGAAATCTTCTAATGAAATTCACTTTTCACTTTAAAATCTCTTACCACTTCCAAGCAGTCAATGATCTTGGTTAGTTTATCTTCAGGTAAATTCTTCAACAAGGATACACTTCAACATGAAAAAGAAATCTTTATTATCTTCCTGAATTAAAATATAAATACATACACATAGGTATAGGTTCTAAAATGTTTATATTCATTTAAAAATTGTAATGCACTTCAGTTTCTCCAAAATAAATCTTATTTTGCAAATAAGAAAGGGACCAAGGGATGGAGAAAAGGGGAAGAAGCAGTGGAGGGAAGAAGCAAAATGTAGTTAGGATGTGTTATTTATGTCTCCCCAGAAGGAACGTAATTGCTATGCATTGCAAACATATACTAATAAAAATAAAAAAAAATAAAAAGGAAACCTTCAGATAACTGAAAAAAACATAAGTAACTCTATTTGGTACAAATTGGAGATTATAACCTTTACCATAGGTAAATAAGTGCAACTCGTACACTATTACAAAAGGGAAATCACATTCTTTTTGGAAGAAAAACAATTTTGTATTTTTCACTGTTTTCCAAGCAAATCACCACTGAAAATGCATTCATTCCCATGTTTAAATATCTCTTCTGTCAGCCCACATGGGCACCTCTGCTTCCCAGGAAGAATCATGAGTTTTATCTAACTCCTTGTAACTAAGTCAGACTGAATTCAGAGGGAATGTGGGGACTAGCACTGAAATCATTTTTTATTATTAGTCATACTGTACTGTCTTTTGAAACCTATGGAAGCCAGAGGCATATCCTAGAGATATTTTTACAGATAATAATGTACTGAGAATGAAATAGAATCCTGAACTATGTATTTTGAAAAATCAAAAATTTCAATATGGTTAATCAATTTTTTAAGTTATTCTCTTAAAGTATTTCTCTTCTGCTGCAGCTATTTTTATTCAGTACTATTCATACAATTTCTGTAAAATAATATGTCTTTTTGCATCTACAATTTAACATTCATGTTGGAAAAATAATCTACTTCAAAAATGTATGATTAGTTCTGATTTTGTAAAGGCAGGGAGCTTGCTCTAGAGTTCTCTTGCACACATGTACCAGGAGACACAATGCATGAGACATGGATAGAGTGTTTGCACCAGGGACCAGGGAGATAGCTCAGTGGCATAAACACCTGCCTGGCAAGTGTAAGGGAAGAAAGAAAGAAAGCAAGACAGA
>NW_004524744.1:4785172-4807791 GCF_000260255.1 Octodon degus
GGAGAGGAGAGGAGAAGAAAGGAAAGGAAAGGAAAGGAAAGGAAAGGAAAGGAAAGGAAAGGAAAGGAAAGGAAAGCAAAGCAAAGCAAAGCAAAGCAAAGCAAAGCAAAGCAAAGCAAAGCAAAGCAAAGCAAAGCAAAGCAAAGCAAAGGATAGCAAGAGAAATAAATCCAGGAACTATCATTAAAGCTAGGAGTGGTGGTGCACATGTGTAATCCCAGCACTTAGGAGGCTGAGACAGGAGGATTGTTGTGAATTCAAGACCAGCCTAAGCTACAAAGTGAGCTCAAAGCCAGCCTGAACAGCACAGTGAGACCCTGTCTCTAAAACCTGTCTCTAAAAGACTAAATAAATAAATAAATAATGCTTGCGCCAGAATCAGTTGTAATGGCAAGATACTGGTACAAGCCTCAGTGGGAGAAAGATGAATACACAATGATAGCGTCAGATAACAATACTCTATAGCAGGAGAAATGAAGTAAAAAAAAAAAAAATAATGAGTCAAAATTCAGTGGCAGAGGCTGGTGAGATAGCTCAGTGGACTAAGCCCCTACTTAGGCAAACACTGGGACCAGGGATCGATCTGGGCTCCACAGGCCACACTGGCCCTGTCCCCAGGTGCGCTGAGCCAGGCACTGAGACTGGGCTTGGCGGTGCACATCTATAATGCCAGCGCTAAGGAGGCTGAAAACAGGAAGATCAGCACAAGTCCGAGCAGCACAGTGACTACATAAATAAAAAAAAAAGATAAAAAGATAAAAATTCAGTGGCAAAAACAACACCATTTTTATGAAGTTTGAAAGTAACCTACATCAATCTATAGGCAAAATTATAAATTGTACTAAAGGAATGATCATTAAACTTGATACAGACTACTGCCCAAGAAATGGGGAAAAGGAGGCTGAAAGCATCCTACGGGGACCATGAGAACATCAACAGCACTGCTACCTTTCTGTTCTTCAGGTTCAGTGGTAACTTCATATACATTTATTTTGCTAAGATTTTTCCTTTAACTTTTCACTAACATTTAAAAATTGCCCATATCTATGGGGTGTTCCTATATAGGTATAAATTGTGAAAAAAATAAATTAGCATGAACATTGATCTCCTCAAAGATCTACTACTTCTGTATGGTAAAAACATTCAAAATCCTTTCCTCTGGTCTTGTAAAGCACACATGACATCAACATCATATGCAGTCACCCTACATGCAATGTAGCCACTTCTTGTAACCCCTATTCTACTCTAAACATCTATGAAACTAACGTTCTTCGATTCCACATATGAGTGAGAGAAAGCACTATTTGTCTTTCTACACTTAGTATATTTCACTTAACATAGTAATCTTCATTTCTAGTCGTGTTGTAACAAGTGGCAAAATTTGACTTTTTATGGCTGAATGGCATTCCATTCTGTGTGTTTATAGGTGTGTGTATGTGTACTAAATTTTCACTAGCCAATAAACTAATGCAAATAGTGCTACAACAAATATAGAAAAATAAATGTCTCTTTGACATACTGATTTCATTTCCTTTGGATGCATACTCAGTAGTGGAGTTGCCATTGTTATGATCTTTTGTAATGCATGTATAGTATATCTTATATATCACATATTTTAAATATAGATGGAAAAATGTTTAGTCTATATTATAAAAAAAGAAAATTGCATTCCCTTTTTATAAATCTGTTCTTGAAATGGTAAAAAGGTAATCAGAACTTGTCATTGATTAACAAACTTTTATGAAAGTTTTACTGCTGGTCCAACCTTGAGCCTATGATGTTAATAAACCTGTCCTTTCCAGGATTGGTAGGGAAACCGATAAGAGGAAAAATCCTGGACTATATCCCTTCTAGGATGGTGGGGAGCAGGTGTATCTTGTTGACCACCAAATCCATGATTTGTAAGCCTGTCAATAAATATTTGTTGAATGAACTAATAAAATAACAAAAAGAAAGAAAGAATATACACTAGTAGATAATCTAAATTCCTTTCATTTAAAACAGAATATATAAGACTTAAGAAGAATTCACTATTATTTTTGGACTAAACAGTGAAAGAACACATTGTTAATCAGTAGAGCATCACAGGTGTTAAGGCTTCATTATAGTATGTGTTACAGATTTTTAGACTGTTAAAACTCTTGCCAATGACACAAAAATATTTTAAGTAATGAACTTCGAATTAAAATCTTATTTAATTTGGAGGTTGCTTTTTAAATTCTATGAACATTTGTTTCCATATAAATTGCTGTAGTCGCTGGTGAGGTACAGAACATTCTGCAAAATGAGTGTGTTCCAAGCATGCACGGCATCAAGATAAGTATAGTAACGTTCTTGAAAAGTTAATTTGCTACAAATAATGGTAATCTAGAAAATGATGGTGCTGTTCAAATGAAAAAAGGAATGCCTCAGGTAAAACAAGGATAGTAAAACAGATTAATTTTATTGTTTTCCTAAGAAAAGCATTACTAGAAGGGCATGTGGTTGTCATCCCCTTTCAATCTCCAGATGTCTTTCAAAGACAAGTGAGCAAGCCAGGTAAATTTTGTTAGAATTTTTTTTTAATTTTTTCTATACTATACACTATGAGTCCTATTATGGTTTATATCTGGATGTCCCCCCAAAGCCCTATGTGTTCGTAGGTGAGAGCTTCCCACAGGTGGCTGGATCGAGAATATGTGATGCTGGGATTAACGGTGTGTGATTTTTAATTAGTCCACTGAATGGTTTGGCATGTTCCAGGTAAGATTATGGGTTCCCCACTCTGGCTGTCAGTACTATCCACCTTTAAGGGTGGGTAGTCTGGATAAAATAGATGGCAAAGAGAGAGGGCTAAGCTAATATGGTAATCTGTCACTTGCTTGCTGCTTACTGTGTTCTGCCTGTCCTGCTTTGTCATGAACTGTTTCTCCTCTGTGATACCCCTCTGCCATGTCACCCTGCCCGACAACTGGCCAACAATGGATGGAAACCACAAATACACATCTTCTCCTTTAATTTGTGAAGGAATTTTTTTTTTTTTTTTTTGGCTGGCTCAAGCTGCCTTAAGGGTGGGTCTGGTGTGGCGTGTGGTGCTGGGGATCAAACCATAGTCCCTTACCCAGGACTGATTTTGCTCAAGACGGTGCTTTAGACAGCTGAGCTAATCTGCTAGCCCCTGTCCTTTAATTTGGAAGGCAGCTATGCTCACCACTATACCACCAGCACACACCAATTTGTGACATCATGTATTTTGTCTCAGCAATTTAAAAAGTAACTAAGGGGCCGGGGAGATGGCTCAGTAGGAAAAGCGCTTGACCGGCAAACGCAAGGATCTGAGTTCAATCCCCAGTTCCGCAAAAAAAAAAAAAATAAAATAAAAATAAATAAAAAATAAAAAGTAACTAATACAGGCCCCTTGATACAAGGGAAACAACTCATGGAAGAAATAAACTAGTATGCAAAGTTATTTAAATATAATTTTTATATATAAGAAATAAATAAAATTTTGATGTATGTCCTTGTGGGGAATTTCCCACAAGAGAATATTTTAGTCTCTTTCTTTACTAATGTTAAAAATGCTTCAACTGGAGAATCTATTAAAAAATTATTGTTCTGATAAACTCCATCTGTATCCTCCACCTTCTGCTGTACACCTTCCCCACTGCAATTTACTTACCTTCGGAGAAAGTTTCTGTATTGCTGATCTCTAGCTTGTGCTGTCCTCCTCATGATGTTCTGGAAAACTTCTCGATCCAGTGCCCATGTTTTTACATTGGTAATAGCTAGAAAAATCAAGAAAATAATGAAATAGGGCTTCATACCACACTTAAAATGTACTCCAAAGTTAATCAGTATTACAACTTGTGTTTAGATGTCCCCCCAAAGATTCATTGGTCATAAGTGGGGCCTCTTGGGAGTGGCTGGATCTAGGGTGTGTGATGCTGGGATCAATGCCAGGATGAGTTCATGGTATGATGCCAGGATCAACGCTGCCCCTCCCTGCGTGTGACTGCTACTCTCCTAAGGGTGAGTAACCTGGATAAGACACAAGGGACAGAATGAGGGTCGCTTGCTCCTCACTACATCACTGGCTTCTGCCCACCATGAGCTGTTTCTCCCCTGCAGTGTGCCTCCGCCATACTGCCATGCCTTGGAGACAACTAACTGTGAAATGAAACCTCTACAAACTTCCAGGTAGATAAACTTTCCTTCCTTCAACTGTAGGTGTTGGGTATTTTGTCACAGCAATGAGAATGTGAATTTGCATTTCTTGGAAAATATGTTATTTAAACATGCAAATGGAAAGAAGCAGCAAAATAAATAGTGAATAATTTTATAAATTTTGTTGGCTTTGAAATGTACAGTGATTTGGAAGTAGAGAGCAGGAGATTTCCTTTCTAATTATGTTTTTAGTTAGGATGATGTTCAAATGAGTTTGCAATCCACAGTTATGCACAACACCATCAAGATGAATTTCAGGTTTTTGCTGTAAGATTAGAAAAGGCCAGTCAACCTATGGATAATCCAGAGAATGAAAAGTTCACAAGCAAGTGAATAGAAGTTGGATCTCTGTGCACATGTATGTGTTCTATGTGTGTCTTGTTATGTTGTTTAGACAATGTTGCAAAAGAGACCTATGGTACCTGTAAGGATCTCTAGGAAAGTCTTGGGTACAAAAAGACCTTAGCAATGTTAATACACGTGACACATCCCAAACACTGAGCAGCACCACTTCTAAGTTATTCTGAACAAAATCCAAGATGACCATGAACAAAATCATGGAAACTGGAATCCCTCAGAGAAGCAATTAAGTTTATCCTAAAGTCATCCATGAAAGTGCCCATTTCTCTGATTTATAACCCTTTGATATGATACTGATATATTTTCATTGGTTTTACTTTTACTTTTTGTTTTTCTGGTTTATAACATGGTCAGAACCTCACAGAAACCAGTAAGCAAACTTTTCATGAGCCAAGGAAGATGCCCCTGTAGTAAAAAGTACAGTGGCAGTTAGAGAAATAGTGAATCACTTCAATTTACAGCTATTTTCATAGTGTCCAGATGGGTATCTGAGAAAAGAATTCTTTTTCACTTGGATTCTTTAGATAAATGAGTCATATAAAACTCCTTATGCATAGTATTTCTATTAAAAAGAGCATATGGTGCAAAATAGGAATAAGAAAGTCTGGATTAGGATGCAGACGTCAGGTGACGTTAGCACTGCGTGAGAAGTCGGAGGCAGCGCCTTTCATCTGTTACCTTTCACAGAGGCAGTTCTCGTACAGTTGTACAAAATGGCCAGTTCCCCAAATGTGGTCCACATAGGGATGGATGACAGCAACTTCTCTCCTTGGAACACCTCTAGTTGACCCTCTATCAAGTAAAATTTTTAAAAAATGCAAATAGTCAGTAAGATATTGTAGGATTCTTCTAATATTACAGCTACAAGAGCCACTCCAGACCAGGTCTGCTATGTACTCACCTTGAGAAAGTTACACTCTCTGCCCAAACTTCCTCACTGATAATGGAGATAATACTGATTATACATCTGTCTTGGTGATTCAGTAAGTTAATATAAGCAGAGAACATAACACAATGGGGAGGATGTAGCTAATGCTGTGCAGATAGTAGATATGGTTAATGTTACTATCACTGAAGCAAAGCTCTTCCCCTGAAATAGTAGATCGGATGGTGAACACTTTGTTTAAAGTTCATTCTATCCTGTAGTACATAGTGCTACTTCCCCTCTTGTAAGAGCATGACAATAACAGCATGTTTTGAGAACTCAGCAGTCATAGTATGTCTTGAAAATTAGCTATTGGTTGCATGACTGTGGGAAAGTTATTTTCATGATCCACCACTGTTACCTGACCCCTCATTCCTTAAAATGTAACAGCTATCAGTCCTTAAAGGAAGTCAATCACAAGAGTGATTGGTACTTGTCTGTGCTTAGGAGAAGCTGAGCGGAAGGGAGAGGCAAGCCTTGGGCAACCTTCTCAAAATATCTTTGCCCTGGCAACTCTCATTTCCTCTCCTTTCATTCAAAGCCTTATCGAACCCAAATCATAAACAAAAAATCTACATTCTTTTTTAAATGTATTTAGTACAGGGTCTACAGGGTCTGAAGGGACTCAGTGATTTTCCTGTGTTCAGCCTCCCAAGCACTGGGATTGCAGGCGTGCACTACCACGCAGTCTCAATCACCATCTCAGCATAGCCCAGGGGCAAGGCCAGCACATCTACATTCTTAAAAGAATCAAAATTTGGAGGTAGTAACTTTTTCCTGGGAAGAATTAGCTTTTCTTCCCAAATTCACCATTTAATAACTGGATCATCATCTCCGTCCACCTATTCATTCAATAAATCTCTTCTGAGTATTTGTGTCATGCCAACGTCTGCTCCAGAGACCAGAGCAAAAGTAGCCAGCAGAGGAAAAAAAATGCTTATTCTCATAGAATTTGTATTCTAGTAAGTAAAAAAAAAAAACCACAACTATTTTTGTTCCAAATTCTACAAATTAGAAATATAATTTAGTAATTTCTCATTTTAGCAAATTCTGCCCCACAAAGGCACTTAAAAGTACTGTCCACTGCTATCTTGGACTTTAATGCTTTCCAAGGAATTTTCCTAATTTCTATGGCTCGTGGGACTTGACATTGAAGATCTATGTGGAATATTAAAAATCTAAACTAAATATGCTTGAACTGTTTTCTATTCATGCTGTATTTTATAAAGGGGAGATTATTAATTATCAAATTAATTTGCTCAGCCAGATAATTAAACCAGCAATTCAGTCCTTAGATGACACTCTAATCATATAAGAAACCTCCCAATTTTCACTTCTGTGTGAGCCTTGATCTCAAAGCTGCATTAACACTGATGTCTGTTCAACCTTTTCTCTCCCCAAGCCTTTCATCAGAACTACTGGCAAGGAACAAGACAGGCTGACACAAACGTCTCACCCACTCTGAGCAGGTTCCATAAATATTTGTGGACTTATAACCTATCTCTCTTGCCAGAATGCTCTAGCCCTGCTAAAATAGATGGGAAATGGCCAAGAAAAATTTACAAGATTATAAAATTGAAGATCAGATAAATTAAGATTATAACTCACTGTTTGAGTAGAATAATTACTTGGGAATGACCACATAATTTTAAAGTTGCCTATAAAGATTACATGACAAACAATAGACAAATAATGATAAAACAGGCACTTTTTTAAGAACCAGTCTACGAAAATAACATTTTCACCCTATGAATTGAATTGCATGTATGTGTTAATTTGTTTAGATAGGCAGCTTCTGTCCCACACCTAAGACCCCGAGGAAAATAAGAATAAAAATATTATTTAGATTACCAGAAACTATAATATAAAATAGATCACAGCATATTGCAGGCAACTTCAGCATCTGGGTAAACCAGTTTAAATTTTTTCCTGCAACTAAAAACTTGGGCACAGTTAACAACTTATAAGCCATTCAAGAACTTTAATCCTTGTGTAGATCATTTCTTGCTTCCATACTAAAGGAAAAACTGGAGTAGACTTTAAGATCTATAAGATTCAGAAATAAATCCTTTGCCCGTGTAGCTGTTACACTATTCCCAGTATAAAATCATGTTCCAGTTATTACAAAAAAAGGGATACTGCTTAAATGGTTCTAAACTCCCTGATGTTAGTTGTAAGGCACTCTATTTGATTTGTCAATTGATTACATGATAAAAGTAAATCTTTCCTGGTACAGTTATCTAAAACTGTCAACATAAATAGTTGGATGTTGAAGAGAGAAGTTTTTTTGTTTTTCTTAAATGAATGGCACTTGATTAGAAGTTTACATTCCTCAGTCAGAGTGCCTAAATTTGCATTTTACTTCCACCACTTACATATACTGCATGGCTTTGGGTAAGTTACTGAAATTCTCTGGGTCATAGTCTTTTTGGAGATAACAGCCTTTGCCTTACAAGACCAGCGAAAGACAAAATAAATCCTCTCATCTAGTGTGCAAAGGGATTCCTGATTCATAAAAAGCAGTAAGTAGTGTCATTATTGTAATTAGATCAACAATATTGCCATTTTGTGAGTTGTCTTTCTTTTACATGTTTTACAGAGCAAGTAGTTATAAATGCTTACAAAAAAATGCAAAGAAGGGATGGACAAATAGCTCAGTGGATTAAAGTGCCTGCTGAGGCAGACACAGCAGCCATCCCAGCCCCGCTCCCTGGGCACTCTGAGATGGCGATTGAGACTAGCTGTGGTGATGCGCACCTGTAATCCCAGCACTTGGTAGGCTGAACACAGGCGGATCACTATGAGTCCGATCTCCATAGTGAGACCCTGTACTAAAATAAAAAAAAAAAGGAAGGAAGGAAGGAAGGAAGGAAGGAAGGAAGGAAGGAAGGAAGGAAGGAAGGAAGGAAGAAGGAAAGGAGAAAAGAAAAGAAAATAAGAAAAAGAAAAAAACACAAAGACTAATGCATGGGATAACTAGAAAAGCCTGTGAAACCTACCAGCCAGCACAAAAATATGGTTTCCGGGTTCTCCTTGCTTAATGATGTAACTGCCTTGCTGATAGCTTCTCCCATACATGCACTCCACCATGTCTTTGATCTGCTGAGGATCCAGTCTCTTCAGGAACTGGTTTTTATTAAGGGCATCAGTAATGAGCTTCTTCTCACTGGTGTGACAGAAAAGAGACATCAGTTACAGTTCATGAGAACCATGCTTTACTATTTAGAATCATTCATTCTGATTCTTGCTGCTAATATCTACATATTTCCAAACTTTCCTGCAAGAACAGTTGTTTTTGTTTTTCTAGTCTTACCAAACACTTCACCTTTATAACCACCATGCTTTAATCATGTAATAGTCTTAAAGATATTTCTGAATATCTTGTGGAATTTACCAGCATATCAGCTACCATCCCTAATTCCATCACATCTCTCTTATTGCTGGGAAATTTCTGTCTCGCACAGTTTCTCAGAGGAAAACAAATCTGGTAAATAGGAAGTTTTGTTTAAGAGATCACCACACAGTATTCATTCATGGGTGGTTGTATGCACAGTGCCCATGCAACTAGTTATTTTATCGCTTACTTAGCACTCACCACTACCCTTTGAGATAATTACTATTCTCGTTTTATGGAGGAGAATAAAAAAGTAAAAAGCAACTTACTCTTCATAGGATTGAAATCTAAGTCTGAAGTCTGAGATGCTCTCATCTTGTCCCATCCCCCACAACCCCTTTTCAGAGGAGGAAAGTTGGTTGTCTTGGCCACATTAAAGTCTGAACCTACACCAAAGGTCTCAGTGCAAAATTGGCTTTGGTTTTGCTCGAGGCATGTCTAGACTAGGTAGAGTCCATATTTTGATTGTCATCCATTCTCTGTAGCTCAAATACATTGCATTTGTTCACAAACACAGGACATTCTGCTTTCTCTTGCAAAAGAAGTAGCTCAAAGTAGTTACTTAAATTTCCAATATTTTAAATGACATATTTTTGATGCAGAAATCACAAAGTTGCTGAATTGGAAGAAAAGCTGCTTTGTCGACTGTCAGACTCTCTGTACAATACACTTATAATCAATGTTTTTCTAAAGTGGTTTTTCTGCTCATTTTTCATCAAATGTCCTGCAAATATTAACTTTACTGTTTGAAAACTAGAGATACCTTCACGGAAAGTTCTCAAACACAAGCAAGACTTCATGGAATTAGTTAACTTTCTACATGGCTCCACCATCAGACAGATCTTCAGGCTATAGGAAGGGACCAGAATGAAATCATGTACAGATTTCTTCTTTCTTTTTCACTGACGAATCACCCTTGGACCCATCTAACCTGGTGAATGTCTTAAGAACTTCCTTCACCTTTCATCGCTAACTCTTGTCAATTCCTTTTACCAAATATCACTCTTACTCGTTTTATTTTCCACTTGTACGGTTATTCCCACAGTCTAAGTATAAATCATAAATCTGGGCAATTTTAACTATTTCTAGGATTTCAGCTTGTGGTCTCTTTCATTATGGCTCATCTTGTACCATAGTGTTAGATTAAATTTGCTTTAAAAAAAAAAAAAGACATCCAAAATTTCATCCCAATTTCACTCTAACGTCATTCTTCTTTTACAACTAGAAACAGCAAAATATGTACTGAGCAATCAAATCTCCTTGCTAGGAAACTGTGATGCAAGTGATAGAGTCGGGAACACCAAACAGGCCCACAGGCTTACTCTGCTGGGTTAATAATTCAGTCACTGTTTCCTTGATGCCCACACAGCCCTATTTTCCAAAATATGTTTCAGAAAGGGCTGTGTGCTGGAAATTCATAATGCACACTTTCAAATTACAAAGTTTGTTATTGAACAATTCTGTATAATCCAATTTATCACATTTTGATATATTTTTATTTCTTTGGGGCTTAACAGTTGCTCACATTTCTGTGAAATAAGCTTTTGCTCATAGAAGAAAATCAATAAATATTCTATAATCTAGTATTTGTCATTTTCCACTACATAGCTCTATGTAGTATCTAGTACTCCCTATCTCAAACTCATTGTTTCTTACAATGGACTGGTAACCTCACTGTCCCTCATTCTTCCAGCGTTACCTTAAGGCTTGGAACGTGGTTTCTCCTCTAACATGATTTGGTTTCTTCTCTCCTCAGCCTGTTCAAATCATATGCATCTACCAAGAAACCTCTTGTGATCCCTCATAAATGCTGCAGCGTGCATCAACTTTATATTCTACCCTGAACTTCTAGAACACTTATATTCATATCAATGTTACTTGACAGATTTTATCAAGGATTCATTTAGAACATAAAATTAATTTAACAATTTTCATGACCTCAGAGATTTCCAAGCTACCATAATTTAGTGTACAAATGTATTGTAATATTCTACTACAGGAAAAGTTCTCTATTGCTATTTCTCTAAACTAGAATATAAGTTCTGGGAAGAGTGAATATCTTGATTTTATCCTGTTAAAGAGCAGTGTATAGCAATAATTAGGAATATAGACTTTGCAACTCTTCCTACAACTATAATAAATGAACTATTACCAACACAACTCTTTCTCTGCTCCCATGGAACAACTACAAAAGATGATGAGATGGGAAGATATACATAAAGGCAGATAAAAATCTATTGAAATGTTGGGTATCTATCAATATAGGGGTGATCTGCGGAGCTGCAGGGTGCAACAGAACATGAACCTGGCATTCACTTCTGTTCTTTTCTTCAAGGCATTGCTGACTAGCAGACCTTGAAGTTTTGGCTTGAATTTTGACCTTCCCAAAAGATAAAACAAGCAGAAGCTAGTCTTCACAGCACACCATGAAGCAACCAAGGGAAACACAATTTCAAGTGGGCAATTTGGAAGGTTAAAGATATGGAAAAGGACTAACCAAAACCGTATAACCGAAAGAGACAGACATGCTCTAACCTCATTTAAAAAGCCCCACAAACCAACTACCAAATGAAAAAATCATACTATTTTGACAAAAATTACTTGCTTTTAGTAAAACTGGCTGTTGGAAGCAATCTTTTCTGTAAGAAGTTAACAAACTCTAGACACTTAAATTTTCTCTAAAGATTGCATAAGTAATATCTGACATAGATACTGAAATTACCTGGTATACAAAAAGAAGATACTCAATGACTAATGACCAAGAAAAAAAAGACAGTACTAGTTATTAGGAATAGACACTAAGACAACTGTAATCATTATTTATGAAAACAGTTTCAGATAACTGAGGAGAAAATGAGAGTCAAAATAGTGTTTGAGGATTAGAACATAATAGATAGATTTAGAATTTAACGAGGTAAAACAAAAGGTTTAGAAGCTAGGTAAATGCAAATACAATCAATATACATGGAAGATTAGAGAAATTATAAAATGGAAAAACTGAAAATATAGAAAGCACATGAAGCAAAATAAAGAAGTTGAACATATGTATAATCCAGGTCACTGAAGAAAGGAAAATAATGTGAAATAAAATAATACATGAGAATATATTAAAAATTTTTCATAAATCTCTTTAAAAACACCAATTCAAAAACATGATGCACTGCCAACTCCAAACAAAATAAGGAAAATTAAAATAACATCTAATCAAACTGCTGAAAAACAACAAATCAAAAGGAAAATACATAGAAGAAGTAGTGAAAAATAAATGACTAATCAAACTAATTACTCTTCAATGGAAATAACAGAAGCAAAACAGAGTAAGACATCTTCGAATTGTTCCACCAAGCCTATTTTAATAACTATACCCAGTGAAAAGAGCCTCTCAAAATGAAAATACTCTCAAAATGTCTCCCCATTGGCAACAGATTCATAATGAAGGAAGAGCTCCAGGGGGACAGAATTCTATCCTTTCCAGATGAAAGCCAGAAAATAACGGAAGAAAGAGCAATAGGAAAAGTAAACATGTGGGTGACTAAGTGAAGATTGTCTTTATAAAGGAATAATAATAGAAATACACCATGTGGTATGAAGGGCAGAATAAGCCAAAGTATAGAAACAGTCAAAGCACAAGTGAATGAGAAAATAAATGGAGTAAGCAGAATTTAAGATCTGGCACTGGTTAAAGCACTAACCTATATTAGAACTTTAATATAAAGTATGGATGTAAATAATTTAAAGTAACCCCTGTATGATTAGTCAAAGAATGTTTACCTAAAAAGCTGAAAAAAAGACAAAATAAAATAAAGACATGTGCTTAATTAAAAAAAAATGCAAGATAAAAGAGAAAAAGAAATTGTACAATAAAAGAAATAATGAAGTAGAAAAAATAGATATCAAATTTTAAGGCATTCACTATAAATCCAAATATTTTATATTCATGTTATATTATAAATACACTAAACATTTCAGTTAGAAGACAAAATTGTCAGAATAATAAAACAGAAAGAAAATTCCAAGTGTGTATTATTTATACAGATACAGGTATATACATGTATACATACACATATATCTACTTATGTATTTATTTTTTTAAAAAAGCATGAAAATCTATAAATTAAAATTGATAAAATTAGAAGAAATATACAAATCCTTCTTAATTATTTTGGAAGATGTTAATATATCCAAATAATGAATGAAACAAGCAAACAAAAAGAACCCAGAAACCAGATTTAGACAACTGATTAATCTCTTCATCTAATTGATATTTGAAGTATATACTCAATAAATTCAAAATACACATCCTTTTGAAGGGCACATCAACTTTCATGAAAATTTATCAAATAGTGAACCTTAAAGAACAAGAACATATTAATAAATTTTGTAAGCTGAGATAACATAGGATATTCTTTAAATGCAGAAGAACAAGTTAGAAGAAAATAGCAAAAAATAATCATAAAGTCCTCAAGTGTTTGAGAAGTGAGCAGCACATTTCTAAATACCTCAGTGGCCAAAAATTAAATCATAAAATAACTCAAAGAACATTTTGAAATAAATAATAATAAAAGAGAACACATAAAAAGGTGTGGAATATAGCTAAAATGATGCTCTGATAGAAATTTTTAAATATTAAGTAGATTATATAGGAACAAAGATTATAAAGGAAAGACCTGAGTGTTCATCTCAAAAACCTAGAGAAATTAAATCATATCAAACAAAGAAGATGGAAAGAAAATAAGAAAAAATACAGAAATTAATAAAGCAGAAAGAGAAAGAAAATGAAGAGAAGCCATACAACTCAAAACAGTTTCTTTGAGAAAACTAATGATAAATTCATGACAAGACCATGTTGAAGGAACAGAGAGAGACAGAGAAGTATGGTGACTAATCTCTAATCTTGGAAATGAGGGTACACTACTATAGGTATTACAGATATGAAAAATGAATTCATAATCCAAACAACTATCCTGAAAAGCCAGAAGCAATGAAAAAAACTCTAGAAAATGACAATGTACCAAACAGGATATAAGAAGAGCAGAAATCTAATTAGTAATGAACTAATCAAACAAACACTATGCCAAATAGAAATTTCTAGATGGTAGTAACTTCACCACTGCAATTTTCAGATATTTTCAAAAAATATTAATTTTACAGAATACTTTCTAGGAAATATGAAAGAGGAATTTTAACTCATCTTATAGTGTCAGAATAGAGTGATAATAAAAGTCATATTGTATTAAATAAAAATTAAAGTTAGTATGCTTTAAACATATACATAAAGGCAAAAAATATGTAAAATAAATAGCTAAATCAAATTGAAAATTAATGAATGTAATTAACCATATAAGAAGAACAAAGGAGGAACATACAGCAAAACTAGTTGGATGCAGAGAAACTAGCTGATAAAATTAAATGCCTGTAATGATGTTTAAATTTAAGAAAAGCTTTAACAATTTAATAATAAAGGAAGATGAACCTGATTAAACATATTTTATACCTATAAAATAAATGAAGCCAACCCAGAAAATATTATATAACGAAACACTGAAAGCTTTACACTAGATATCTGAAATGGAATGACAGTTTAACCTAAAACTGAGTAATTAAACAGATTATGAAGAAAGGAAAATAATTTGAATAAAGTAATATACAAAACTATATTCAAGAATTTTTATAAGTCACTTTGAAACTGAGATCTGGACAATTTCAACAAAGAAAGAAAAGAAGAAAAATTACCAAACATGTGAACATAAAAGAAGAAAAATTAAACTGTCACTCTTTCCAAAAGACATAGTTTGGTATATGAAAACCTCTAAAGAATGTACAGGTAGGTTATTAAAATTAACAACTGATCTCAGCAATGCCACTGTATATAAAGTCAATGTACAAATTAAATTATATGCTCATTTTCCAGCATCAGATAATTAAAAATTAAAAAGTTATAAATAACATCATTTAAGATAGGCCAAAAATATCAGCTACATAGGACTATATCTAATAAAAATGGATAAGATCTTGACATAGGAAAGTATAAAATATGATTAGGAGAAACAAAAGAAAAACTGAATAAATGGAAAAATATTCTATGGTTGTGGCTGAACAAATACATTTTTAATAATGTCAACTTTATTCAAAGTGATCAAATTCAATTAAATTCTAATTTATGCTTTTTAAAAATTATGAAAATGTACTATAACACTGTAAAACTTTTACTGATTAAAAAACTCAAGAAGAACCTTACAAAATTGAAGAATAAAAGCAAAACTGGAACCATTAAAACAAAGGATATCAAGATTTATTATCAATCAAAATAAGTGAAACTATGTTATTGGCATAAGGATGGCAAAAAGTAATTCTAAAACAAAATTCAAAATCCAGGAACTGGCCTCTAGGCACAGAAACAACAACTGTGTCACAGAGTTGTGAGGGGAAAAAAATGAACATCCGTGGAATACACCCTGGAAAGGGCTCTCCACCGCTAGTTATTAAAGGAAAGCAAAGTAAAGGCACAACGAGATGCCACCGCACAGGCACCGGCAGGCTGTAAGAAAAAGCTTCCCCGGGGCAAATGTTGAGTGAGTAAAGAAAGTTAACACATACAAATTGCTGGTGAGTATATTTCCATTGAACGGCTTTGGAAAATTGCGTGGGCATCCATGTTTAATATGTCTAATCCATCTATTTCACTTCTAGGTTGATAACTGTCATCCACATATATGCAATGAAAGATGAGAAAAACTGTTTGTGGTACCATTGCTGATACTTAGCAAATACCAGAAGCAACAGGGGCCTATCAATAGAAAAACTTATAAATTCTCACTGGACATATATTAAACACTATATATTAAATAAAATAAACCTCTGCTACATACGGCAAGAGAAATGAATCAATTGTATTGTATACATGAACAAAGGAAGCCAGAGTCTGTACAGTGCATAATTTCATTAAAATATAGTTCAAAAATGCATGAAAACTGATCTAGTAGTTCAGAGATCGGAAATCACTGAGGAGGGAGATGGGTAGAGATTGGCAGTGGCAAATGAAGCCTCTCAGGCTCTAGTGATGGTCTATTTATTGGCAGTTTGGCGGTTACACAGACATAATCACTTTTATTTGTCAATAAAAATTATCACTTTTTAAAATGTATATGCCTTGGGAGTCACAAAACCCTAGTTTCAACTTTTGGCTCTGCTATGTCATAGATTCACAATCTTGGACATGGTATAAACCCTTTCCGAATCCAACTTCTCATCCGTGACAAGGGCAGGATGAGCGGAGCTGCTCCACAGAAATATTACGCGCATTAACTTAATAATAATGTGCCTGTAAATAGCAAGTGCTAATAGTACTAGTTGGAAAATAATATACTATTTCCATTACTAGTGCTAATGGAAGTAGCCATATCCTGTTTTTCCGGGGGGGGGGAGGGGAGTCAATGGTTCTAGAAACCACAGTGCAATATTGGCACATCCAGGACGCTCTACTCAGGTCAAAGTTCCTCCATGGGAATAGATCTCAAACTCACACTCATCTAAGGCACCATCAGTAATCCTCGTGTAATCCTATTAAACCCCCACTTACATAGTCAGCATTCCTCAAAGCAATAAATTACTCTCCTCTAAGCTGCTTCAGGAAATGTCACTTGTCAAAGTTCTTGGGCTGGGCCCTCAGTCCTCCTAACTTCTGTGTCTTAAAGGACTCTGTTCTGTTCTTGCCACTTAAACCCATGTTGTCTTCCAAGTGTCTTTCCAAAGCTTCAGTGGAAAGTCAGGAGCCAGAAGCCTCTCCCTTCTTTCAGGTCTTGTAAGGATGGGGCCTGTAACAACTTTACCTGTGTGACATTTCACAGCTTCACTACACAGCATATGCAAATGGTACAAGCTAAGGCAAGCCACTTAACCTCAAAGCTTTCTCTTCTGTGAAACAGTAAGAAACACAGTCCACAGGGTTTCCATGAGAACTGAACTAGCTAACAACAGAAAGCACTCAGAACAACACAGAGTTAAGCTACATCACAGCTTTTACTATAAGGCGGCAAGTTAAAACATGTTAGAACAGGTGTAAAAACTCAGTAATGCACACCTCCCTTTATTTTTGCTCAGGTTCCCTGAGACCCACAAAACTATCTGCTCCCCACAAACATACCACCTATTTTTATCTCTCTGGGCTCATTCATCTCTCAAAACCCAGATCACCATTTTCTCTTTCACAGAAGATTTTCTGATCCCTTCAGGTAAAGTATACTTCTTTTTCCTTTGTATACCTAAGATTTAGAGTATCAAGACTAAAATAAACTTTAATTTCTCCAAAGAGATTCTGATCTTCAAAGGTGTGACTTACCATGTTCATGTACCTACTAACAGAGCACACTTGCTACATATGAGGAACTCATCAAAATTAAGAAAGTGGAAGGACATTCACATTCTTTCTTTGTTTAAAACAGTATGGGTACAGGGACAAGGTAAGTGTGAAAAAATATCAGGTACTTAATAAATAAGGCACAAGTGATGGAATAAACACCTCTTTAAATTTCCTGCCCTTCTGGTAAAAAAAAAATTAAGAAGTAAACCAACAAAAAGAAACCTAATAAAAGCATGGCTGTATGAACTGGGAAACTTACAAGGAAAACATTCCATGGGTCCTCACCAAAGAATCATGGCTTTCTCCTGCCAGCTCTCTTACCCACTGCCCATGTAATCAAGCATGGAGTAATTTAATATTTGCTGTCCCTTCCTGCCTACAATAAGGATTTCTCTCTCTTTTAACATTTTGCAAATGACACTATTCTCCTGAGAATCAAAGAACAGAGCTCAATGATAGAATGTTGAAAACAACCAAAACCTATAAGGAAGTTAATCTGACACATGGAATAATATGCATAATCATCATTGTGGGGTATGGCAATTAGGTATGAAAAGTAAATAGTTCCCTGAAGGACCTACAATTAGTTTTGCTCTTGGATCATCAGACTGTCAGGAGAGTCAGTCGCAGGGTGTTCTGTTCCTGATACCATGGCCCTCCATGGTGGCTGGATATTAAGATCATTACAGGTGGTATTTTATGTCCAAATGCCTGGCATCTCTCCTCAAATCAATTTGAGCAGACTCTTTGGGAGCAGGGCACAATCATCAGCAGTTTTTAATATTCCCCAGGTGATTACAAAGTACACTTAAGGTTGCAAACAATGTCTGCCAACATGAAAATATCATTTTCAAATTATGCCATCCTCTCTACTTCCATAATCCTATACGGCGACTACACCTCCACTGAGTACTCATCAAGAAATCTGATACTAATTAATATTGATTAATGAAGGATAATTAACAGCCAATGTTTACTATAAGACTTTGGCACAGCTTGTCCTCCTTTGAGATATAATTAATAAAAACAGAAGAAATCTGTACTATTCCCAGTAGACTATCCAGAACCAGAAACCTAGTGAGGAACCTAGGAATGCACTACATTTTTGTAAGTTGTGTTAAAATATCTGTGACATAAAATGTGCCATTTTAACTATTTTGAAGCATACAGTCTGGTAGTAGTTGGACAGCTTCCAACATGTCCCCACTACATGGTGACCATCACCAGCATCCACCTCCAGAACTTTTCTCCTCTTCCCAGCTCTGGGCCTGTTGTATACTCACATCCTCTCCATCATTCCTACCTTGGTATCCTATCTTCTATTTCATGTCTCTATGCATGTGGTGGCTGTAGGTATCTCATGTAAGTGAAATTGTTCAATATTTGTCAGTTTTGATTGTGTTTTCTTTTACATAATGTCCTCAAGGCTCTTTAGGCTGTAGGATGGGTCAGGACCACATTTTCAAGGCTGGATAACATCCCATTGTATATACATTCTATACGCCCTGCATTCTAGTTATTTCTTCACCTATCAATAGCACAGGGTGGTTCTCACCATTTCGCTATAGAGAATAATGCTGCCATGACCACAGATGCATAAGACTCTGGACTTTCACGTGTGGCTTTGCATAGATAGACATGTAGCCACCATTCTTAACCAAAGATTTCATCTCAGAGATGCCCCTGAGCTTGGTACAATGTTCCAGGTCCCAAAGTGACCCTATAATTCTAACCCTGATTTCACGTTCTTCTATAATCATTTTCTCTTACATGGTGACAGAACCTATGACTTGCTTCTCAACAACAAAAGGCAACAGTGATGGCAGGAACATCCCAGGTATGTCCTAAGACTATGTCTTATAAAGAGGATTTCCACATGGCCTTGAAAAAATTAAATTGCTCTGCAGTAAAAAAGCTGTGGGAAAGGAGGAATAGCCCCCAGTTGATTGCATGCAAGACAATGACAACCCCACTCCTACAACCATAAGGCACTTAATGCTGCCAACAATCATAAGAGCTTGAAACAGGAGCTCTTTTCTAAAGAATCCCTCCAAAGGGCTGCATGGGCCCTCCACTGCTCTCTTGGGAGGTGTAGCAGATGCCCTAAGTAAAGCACTGCCAGACTCTGATGCACCAGTACTCGGAGAGAACAAGCATGCGTTGCTTAAGAAATTAAGTATGTACCAGTTAATTGTGCAGCTGTAGAAAACTAATACACTCTGTTTCCTGAAGTTTCTGTTACCAAGAAATTTCACGTAGTGAAACTGAGCTGGTATAAACAAACAAACAAGCCTTGGAAAGATTAAATGGATTTGGGGAGCCCCTATTTACTTTCCCTTGAATGTATATATTATATATAAAATATCCTGTGGCCATACACAAAAATCTGTCAAACAGGATTACATTGAAAAGCTTACCATCAACAAATACTTCAAAGACAAAGTCTTTTGAAGTGAAACCTTAATGAAATGCAACCATTTTAGTTAAAAGAATAAACGTAAGCAATGCATCTTTTACAAAGAAAGCTCTTCCCAAGAGTCGAAGGCTTGAAAGTCTACCCTTGTCCCCAAATGTTCTCCCCCTTCTGAGAATGCATTACATCTTAAATTGTAGAGAAAGCGGGGTATGATGGTGCATGCCTATCATCTCAGCCACTCTGGATCCTGATCACAAGTTCAAGTTCAAGGCCAGCCTCGTCAAAATTAGGGATTATGTCTCAAGTAAAAGAGCTGGTAGTGGGTGGCTGATGGTTCACCCTAGGTTTAATCTCTAGTATATCAAAGAAAGAAAGCAAAAGACATGACCTGCTCATGCTCAGATTACAGAAGGAGAAGCAGGTCCTGCAGTACATATGAGGAGGCCATAGCCAGAAAGAAAGGCCACTGTTCCCTCAGAATACTATCTCTACTAGAGTCTTTCCTGGGCATCTCCCAAGGAGAGGCAAGTGCCTGGAATAGCATGGGACAAGGAAAAGGAATAGTATAGAAGCTCACTGTCCTGCTCAAGCTCCAGGACAGTGGTTCAAAGCCAGCACGGCTCAATTCCAAACATATACACATATGGCTATAAAGGAAGAAGTCAGCAAGCAAAATAAAGCAAGCATGAGCTCCAGAGCTGCTCCACAGTTCCAGATTAAGTGGCAGCTGTTTTAGCATCTAGGTAAGGTTACACAAGCACTGAGGACCATGGCTACGTAGACTTGCCAAACCTCAGGTAGTAATATTTAGCCAATAGGAAGCAAATGTGATTAGAGGTCATGCCACAGGGTGCTCAGAAGTCATTACGGGTACTCAGAATAAGTGCTGGTGGCTATTAGGTAGTCAGATGCTGACAAGGGAGGAAGATTAGGAGGTAAACGATATGAGTTTCTGGGGAAAAATTAGCAAAAAGAGATAGAAACAAAGAAAAGGGAAGTAAAGTAAAAGAAAAGAAAATAAGATTAGCAAATGAGGCTCCCTGGTTATGAATTCAGTAAATATTAGTTGACTTTAGTGTGTCAGTCTAAAGGGCTACAGGGAAGTTTGGGTATTACAGCTGCCAGCTAGATCTGCTGGATCAAAAATCACTCTGGTTTCTGTGGAGTGAAAACGCCCTTACAGCCCCACAGGCTGAGACAGGAGGATCACAAGGTCAAGCCTAGTATGGGCAAGGTCTTATCTCAAAATACAGAAATAAAGATAAAAAGCAAAATATAAATAAATAAATAAATAAATAAATAAATAAATAAGAAAAGTGTCACAGAGTGCAGGCTTTGGAATATCATCCTGCACTAAGGTAATGTCCTTGAGGTCACCTTTCTGTTTATTACAATGAGCCCTGTGCCTCTGACTTCAAGCAGTCATCAGCATTGAGTATTTCCTGAAGCTGCAGTAAACATTTTTCCTAACACCTAGCAACTAATTGGCTGCAGATTTTGAAGGTGATGGCAGAGGAAGCAAGGACAGATATGAATGAAGCAGATCATTTGAGAGCTGGGAGGGCAGAGATGGGGAGGCTCACAGGGAGAGTTTAGACTGGGGATGGTGATCCTTTTAGAGCATTCCACAACAACCAGCTGCCTGCACTCCATGTGCCATGGGTTTACCACTGCTGGTTAGAGGCATTCAGACTCCAGGAAAGAAGACAGAGCAGGGTAAGAAGGTAGTGGCTGCCTGCCAACACTCCACAAAGCTGCCCAAGTTTTCTGACTGATTCCAGCTACTCCTTAAACTCCCGATTTCCCTTTTTTGGAGCTTACCAGCACCATCACCCAGCTCTAGCTCTGCCAAAAGCCCAAGCCTGGTGGCACAGCCCAGGAACCATTCACACTGTGCACTGTGGCAAGCAGTCCTCTCTTGACACTGGGCCAAGTGCAAACCTGGGCTAGTGAGCCATCAACATTACCTACAACCTTGAATGAGGTGATAAATTCCTGAGTTTTAACATCACCACTGTGGGTTACATGGAAAAGTAAGACCCACCTTAAGGCAAGTCCAGAGCCTCCATGATAGGCTGTGGAGATAGCTCAGTGGAATAAGTGCATGCCTGACAAGCACAAGGTCCTGAGTTTGATCCCTGGTACCAAAAAAAAAAAAAAAAAAAAAAAAAAAAAAAAAAGAAAAAAGAAAGCCCCATGAGCTAAAGTATGGAAAACTACCAACACCAAAGAGATAACTGACAACTTCCTTTTCTTGTCCTATCCCACAGTAGCCAGTTCTGACCTGGATATCTACATGCAGTTATTGCTATATAGTGTAACCTCTGTTGTCAAACATGATGACTATGTTTAGATTGCCAAGCTGCCTCCACCATAGCATGTAGCTATCAGACTACCACACACAAATGGACTTTGTTTTCTCCCATGCCTTATGAGACTCCTTTGCTGATTTGCTTTTTTTGGAGATTCACATCAAAGAAACAGTATTTATATGTACGTGTTTCCCATTTTTAACTTTCCAGCCCCTAAGGAAGCACCTGATAGTATACTCCCAACATTTCTGACAAAACAAGGTTTGGAACCTCTCAAAGAACAACATGTAAGTCTCTTCACTGAAAAAGAGATCTCACCCCACCTCAGCAAAATTCCCTGCTCCTGCACACTGATACCAGAGCAGCATCTTCAGAAAGCGCTGTTTTTAGGGCAAAATAACAGTAATAGAAAGTTGTTTCTAATCATAGCATTTCAAAACTTTCCATTTCTTGGGCCTGCCAAATAACTCAGTGGATTAAAGCCTCTGCAAGCAGGCTCAGGGGCCAGGGGTTTGATCCCTGGGCCTGCCGTGCTTGCCCCGCCTCCAGGGGGCACTGAGACAGTGATTGAGATGGGGCATGGTGGCACTCGCCTATAGTCCCAGCTCTTGGGAGGCTGTAAACAGGCAGATCACTACAAGTCTGATCTA
>NW_004524744.1:4807891-4814735 GCF_000260255.1 Octodon degus
CCTTTCCATTTCTAACTATATATTTAATTTGTATAAGGTTTCCCAACTGAAGTGTGAAAGTTCTAATTTTCATCATGGAAAAATCATGTCTAAAAGCAGGTAAAACAAACTCCAGATAGTAGGTGTTCTGGTTTTGAATCCTAGTTCCAAAATTAAAAACTAAAAAACCTCAAACAATCTACATAAGTCTGCATGCCTCTGTATTCTCATGTGTAACAGGTAGGTGATAAGACAGTTTTGTTGTGAGAAATACTTGATTTTCTATTTAGGAAGCATTCAGGATGGCGGCTCATACAAAGTTAGTGATGTGTATTATCTTTTCCATAGAAACCTTCCTATTCAATAGAGGAGACATAATTAATTCTCTAATACACACACAATGTCTCAGTACTGCTTTACATCGGAAGCACAAATAACAACATACTCTTCCTCGCTGTTTTTCCACTTCTTCCTGAAATGCATGACTCACTAGCATTTTCCACTTGTACCTATCCTGCTCCTGGGGTGGGAGTGACAAAACTAATTGTCCTCCCTAAAACTGGAGGCAACATCTGAAGTCAGATGGTATGTCTTTGTTCTATCTTTCCTTTTCAAGAAAGAACAATAGTTTGAAATGATAGTTTAAGCATTCTTAGAGAAAGGCAGTTATACCAGCAACTTGCCAGATGTCTCTGATTAATGTGCCTGTGCTCCACCAGACGTTCAGCACGAGCTGGCAATTTTGCTCTGGCAGTGCTAAAGTTTGCTAAGCAATGTCTACATAAACAGGAAACTTAATTTGAGTATAAGAGCTGACCTCTGGATGCATGGTTGTCTTGGTGCTCACAGCAGGACTAACACAGAAATGTTATCTGAGCACTTTCCTGTATTTGTTTGCCTGTGATATTAGGACTTCAGCCTGGAGAAGCACTGTACCTCTCCAGGAGCCCTATGTGACCCTCCACATACTCCATAGTTTGGGCTGTTGGTCTCTGCATTCTCTTCTCTCATTCCTGAGCTTCAAGACTGCAGCTCATTATAACTACTGATGCAGCCCCACATAGAAGAAGCAGGAAGCAACACCAAGCTAACTCCAAATCAGTAGGACACACCCTCACCAGGAAGATGCTGCACAGACTGCTCTTCCTGGAAGCCTCTCACTGCTGTGGGTAGATCTGAGAACACTGGAGTAGGCCTGGTGAACAGAAGTCATCTTAGTCAGGACTCTTCAAGGCCAATCTTCACTCCCCACCTTCCCTGCTGCCTCCACTTGCTTTCTTGCACCTGCTGCTGGGCTCCTCCAAGAAGGAGGGGGACATGGAACAAAGTCTAAGGTTCTAGCTCTAAAGTCTTCTGGTGTTCATCATATTAATTTCAAATCAGAGATCAGAATATCTGATAGATTATAAAGCCGATTCATCATGCAACTTATAATAAATACATCAACAAAGCGGAGTGCCTGTAATAGAAATGGGCTATGTGCCCACATGGTTGTCTGCCTTTGAAGATCTAAAATGGTCCACTGGCACAATGCCAAGGCACTGTAAAGGGCAAAGCAGGTTAGGTGCAGCTTTACAGGAATTCTACTTTGTACGCACCTCAATCTGACAGGCACATTGTCATTTTTGTTGCCTATCCAAAACTTGACACTGGTCTTACTTTAGCATAAAGTGTTCCCAAACTCTGCTAGGTCATTATTCTCAACTCATGCAACAGCAGCTAGACTACATAATCTAGAACCACAAAATCACAGTGAGACTCTTATGGGTATTTAATTTTTAATTTATTAAAACTGGAAATCCAGTTGTGTAAGTGACACTAGCCAAATTCTGAGTGTTTATGGCATGTCTGGCTACTGACTATATACTGGAAAGCACAAATTATAGAACATCATTATCATTGTAGAAAGTTACACTGGACAGGCCTGAATTATGTTAGCAACTTATCTGAAAAAACAGACTGTAGAATTTTTCAAGCAAATTTACAGAATTCCCCAGTGTGATTTATGTAAGTTTTTTCACATAAAGCATGGAAGTGCTACTATTCATATGACTCTTTCAGACCCTAAAACTACACCTACTGGGTACAGGACAATGATATTTGTAAGAGCAAAAGGAAAGCTGCTTTGGAGGAAAGGTGACTCACCGATCATTCACAGTAACTCTGAGCACAGAAAATTATGACTGGTATGTCAGGAGTTTGACTCTCCCATCAATTATTGAAAGAGAATCCTCAAATTCCATCTCTATCCCTCCATCAGGATGTTTCCTCCTCTGGTTCCCATCAGTATTTTTATCTCCCTAGTTCTGCTGGCTACAGGAGAACGGGCTCAGAGACATTCGTTTTAACAAAAATGTAGAAAAGGCTTTCAAAGGCTTTCTGGTCCAAGAGGAGGAGGAGCTTTATGTAAAATGTAGTAGACACATCTAGGAACAAATTTAGCCTTAAATTCATCCAGGAAACTTTTCAACCATTCAATAAGTAAATTATGAGACCCTCATAATGAACAGAGGATCCATGTTGACTGAAGATCTTAATTTTTTTAACATTCCACAAGTGCTGCTAGAGAAGTAGCCAAACCAATAATACTGGGCATTGTCCTTTTATCAGGGAAGCACATTCCTATCTTCTTAATGCTCTCACTTCTAGAAAATTGTTTCTTACAAGATTTTTTATCAATTGCACAAAAGTGATATAAAAATGTTGGAAGTTTACTTCTGGCTTTTCTTTAAACCTAAAACTATTTGAAAATGAAAGAAGAATTGTCAATGCTGAGGACTTCTAAAACACTGAAAAGCTAAGTCTCCAAATTGCTGAATTCAAGCTGTGTTTAACCAGTTGTTTCAGAACTAACAAGGGATACGTCTGTACTTTTGCAGGAGAAATTGAGGCACAAACCAGTCAGTGAGAAAAGAGTGATTCCATGCTCTACTTCATTTGTAAATGCAGAGCCATGAGGCTCTGTGAAAGTGAGCAAGACTTAGGAGAACTTGAATGAGCTAGTTTGTTGTCTTTAGGACTAATCAGTAAGAAATCAGTTAGTCCTTTTCTTTGTCCTGACCTCAGCATGGACTTGCACTCATGTGGCCTGCCTTTGGGGTGAAAGGAATAATCAATAGTTCTTATTCAGAAGACATGATGTCTTTCCTGTACCCCACAAACTACAGACAGAAGAAAAGGAGGAGTTCTGAGCTTTGACTCAGAAACTACTACTGGTATGTTTCCCTGGTTGAAACAGAGCTCGTAAATCCTTTCAAAGGAATATGCTTATCTCAGGTTATTCAGCCCAGATGGCATCTTTTCTCAAGATAAGCATGAGTCTTTGAACAAATAATCTTGGTTTAAGAAGAGAAATCTTGTATCATATGTAAGGAAAGGGTCACAGGAGATGAGCTGTTAAGAAAATTTCTTACACACTGTCTGATACATGAAGGCACATAGCTATTTAAAACAATTTTCAGAGGAAAATATTATATATATGCATATATACATTCATAAATAGTAACAAAATGCATAATATATAATCCTATTATATGTTCTGATACACCAGAAAAAGCACTGGGATGATATTCAATTTTTTAAAATCAAATGTGAATGTGTTACACTTTAAATGAAAATTTTCACTTAAAATTTTAACTTTTTTAAATGAAATAGATAAGTCCTATCTAATCAATTAATAATGAAATGTTTGACTTAATAAAACTCTACTTAGCCAGAGAATAGTATGATTAATAATCCAGGATGACTAGTTTCCTGAACAAGGACATATTGATCATTCACTATTTGCCAACTACTGTCAACATACTGAAGAATTAAACCTCCCTTTATAATGCTGTCATCAAAGTAAATCATTTTATTTGTGTAAATTGGATATTTTATCTTAATTTATAGTACTTGTATATGCGAATAAATTAAAATTTGATTTAATTTCACAGGTCTTGAATTTTGCAACAAAGATCCAGGATCAACCAAGACATGATCAAGCAAAACATCTCATTTTGATTAATAAGTACTTACTCAAAAGTAAGGTGAAAAGGGGCCCTAACTCACATTTCTAATCAATCTTGATATTGGGAAAAAACAAACCCAAGTAACAAAAGAAATGTACACATATACAGATACTCACATTATATGTTCTTTTAAATTCTAATTTTTGCTCCAGACGTAAATAAATGAAAAGGAAATGGAAACACTATTCACTCTAATTTGATCAGTAAAGGCTGTGTACATGTTATAAACCATCACATTGCTTATAAACACGTATAATTATTACATGTACATTCTCAAACAATTTTAAGAGAAGTAATTCTGTTTTTTAAATTGATGCTAGCTTTTCAGTGTTCCTCTGCCTGAAGTGCCCTTTCCACAGATTCCCCGTTCCTTTTAGCCTTTCAGATTTCACCTAAAGGTCACTGCCTCAGCCAGACCTTCACGATGTCCTGTGCTCGTTGCCTCCTTCTCCGCTCCACCCCTGACACTTTCTATCGTACCATTTGCCCCAGTTGATCACGACAAATTTTTATTTGTTTCTGTAATCACTGTCTATATTGAATGAGAAAGCCTACATCTACTTAAGTATTTAACATACTGGCCAGCAGAGTCGTGCTCCATAGAAGCCAGTCTCCTCTGAGCCTCCAGCAGGGGCCTTGTTGGTGATGTTTGCAGCCTACCTGCTAAGAAATGTTCTCACTATATGCAGTTATATTCCACTGTAGTTTGGATGCTTTTTTGTATTAACTCCACTAGAAATAAAAACTGTAGATTTCCTAAGACTGCTTTGTCACTCTTCTAGGGGCTCCAGATAATGAAGTTGGCTATCCGTAAACTTAGGTCCTCAGCTGTGTCTGGATCTATACCTATAAATAAAAATTCTATGTACCTTAAAGTCCACGCAAAGTACAGTTCCTGCTTTAAAGAACACTTCTGCTTAATGTGAGATACATCTGCAAAACAAACCCATTTGGGAAACTCTTCTATCTCCAAATCTGGAAATCTATATGCTCCCTGGCATTTACGACCTTTGCACAAACAGATTCCTCTAGTTTTTCACAATATAATGCCATCTGTGTTAAGAGGGTTGGGAACTGCTTACTTACCTGGAGTCCTTTCTGACTCTGGCTTTCTCAAAGGAAAACTCAGGGGGTTTGTTGAGGTCATAGGTTCGGGTGGTTGGCTCAGCAGACACCCCTGCCTTGGCTCCCCTCCTGCTATGGAGAGAGACCAAGCCTGAGGTCTTCCGGTGGACCTCGAGCGGCACCTTCTCTGGAGAAGCCTGGAGTGGGCTTCCTCCCTGGATGTGCACCACATCCTGCAGCTTGTTCAGCTGGATGCACTTGTTCTGGAGCTCCTCTGTGAGCTCAGCAATGGCCACAGTCTGCTTTGACAGCTGCTCCCGCAGCTCCTTCAGATGATACTCTCGCTCCTGGATCTCAGCATCCTTCCTCCTCAGCTCTCTCTCCAACTCCGTCACCCTGATCCGGAGGGCATCAGCACTGAGGTTCCCAGAATGGCCATCTGGATGCTTGGAATGTTTGGGTTTCACTGAGCCATTTCCCATGTTGCCCTGGGACCTGAGGAAGGGCAGAGAATTGAGAATGACCAAAAGAGTTCAGTTTTGCCACAGCCGCACTTCCCCTCTCATTCCAATCTGCTTCATGGATAGAAGTGAAGCAGTCATCATTGTTTGACAAGTCCTTAATTCCCTCCAAGAGAAGGAGCTGGCATTTACGTTCATTCTTCCCCTTTCCTTTGCACAAGTATGGAGCTTAAGCATTCTGCCTGGGTTAGCTGCTGTTCTCTTTGGTCACTCTCTCTGGACAGCTATCAAAAGCATCACAATAAGACTATGATTTGGATGTCAGCATGGCAAAAGAGAAGATACAAAGGAGCAGCTACAGCAACAAAGGCTTGGAAATGTCACAACTCTCACACCTCCCTGTGTAGAACACAGTAAGGAAGCTTCCCCTGATTTACAAAATAACACAGCCACATTCCTACAAGAGAGAAATAGACTTGGTGTTGCTTTATTAGAGCTTTTCTACTGGTGTAGGTACTAATGAATGCTGTATTTATGATAATGCTTACTGTCTAAAAAAAAAAAGACTTGTGGATTGCAGTCTCTAGAAGAACATGGAGGCATGGAGATTCTTCTACATTCCTTACTTTAGAACCTAAAGTCAAGGTTGTCCAAAACATGCTGACCTATGATATGAAGCCCCATTCTCCAGCTACTGAAAAATCCTCAGTGCAGGTCCCAAAGTAATCACTACTCCTGTGATTCTCAGGACATGACAGAATGATCAGGAACTATGATAGATGATTTTAGTTGGTTCAAAAATTATTTCTAGCTTAATAGCTGTTTAATTAATTTAACATTTATTAAAAATTATAAATAGTACCACAAATTGATGTCACTGCTTAAGTAGGTGCTAAAATAAGTATTTTAGGCTTGCTGAGACAAATCAATATAATAAAGACAAATAAATATAGGGAATAACACAGATGAACAAGATCATGAAAAACAAATTCAAATTAGTGAAATTTGGCAAATATTGCTACAATTAATTTCCATAAGGCCAATAGTTTCTTAGGTTATCTATTTCAGCATCATGTTTTTGCAAATGCAGTTTTTGGTAGCTGTAACCCATAAAAGCATGATAGCATTTTCAGACTAAGCCTGAATTACTTTTTTTTTTTTTTTTTTGGTAAGACAGTTTCAATAATTAACACATTGCATACATTCTTCCTAGTGGTTAATTGCTGTACAAGATACAGACATGATATCCTATTTACAAACACTATCAGAACAAATCCCTCTATTCATTAAGAGAATGTAACTATATATCTATCCTAACCATTTTGAATA